>NC_142355.1:2195000-2420000 GCF_059441175.1 Urocampus carinirostris
TTTGGATTACTCCGATACCAAATATGCTAATAAAAGACAAAATGAACTAAATATGAATACATTTATGACTCACAACACGTGGTAAGCTTTCTCTCCTGGCTTTGATCTCTTTGATCTCCGGCAAAACGAACATCAAATGCGACAGAAACAAAATGAAAATCAATCCAAACAGCTTGCCAACATCATTTTTGCCATTCCATGTATTCCGTTACTCCCCAAGCCTGCACAAAATTTAGTCATTTTATTCATATTTAGTTTCTTTTGTCTTTTATTAGCATATTTGGTATTGAAGTAATCCCAAAGTCATTGAAAGTAATCCAGTTAAAGTAACCCTACCCAACCCTGGTTGTGATTATATTGTATTCGACAATTAAGATAAATGTTTAAGCTGAAATACAATTTATTTATATTTGTTGCAGTGTGTCAATTGTTTGTTATGTGAATTCACTTGGCTATGGAAAAAAAAATCATGGAAGTTTATTGTTGTTGTTTTGCCGTACAATACATCTGCGGCAAATAAAACTGGTTGACCGACATTTACAATGCCGACCGAAGGGAGCATTTGTCTATGACAAACTACAAAAGTATGTAAAATGCCAGCCTCTGGAACAATGTTCCCTCTAAGCTGCGCGCACTGCCTGCACATTCTCAGCACACAAGAAAATCTAGCCAGCGCAATGTTCCCTCTAAGCTGCGTGTACGCGCATTTGCGCACTGCCCAGAGCTTTTCTGCGCACAAGAAAATCTAGCCAGCTCACAAAAATTAGGGTTCAAAATTGCTAATTAAGAAGCGAATTAAGTCAAAGTTACAGTGCATGAAGGTAAAAAAACAAGGGTTCCCCTGACGCTGTGTTCTAAATGCGGTATTTTGAAGTCCAGGTCGAAGTAGAACGAAGTTGAGTAAAGTCAGTAGAGTTTTTCGAGAACCGGCTTCTTCGGCTCGGAACCGGCTCTTTCGGGTCCTAAACGGCTCTTCAGGTTGTTTTTGCTTCTTTCATCCCTACATAACCAAATATGATGTAAAATTATGGAAAAAATGACTTAAAGGAAGGGGGAAATAGAGAGAAAAAGAAAAAAAATACCAAAATGAAAAAGTAGTGAAAAGCTGAGAAAAAAAGAAACAAAAGGAAGAGAAAAAAGAAGGAAAAATTCAGAAAAAAAACAGAAAAAAGCCAAAAAAAAAGAAAAGAAAGAAACAAAGGAAATAAAGTAAATAGAGAACAAAAAGAAAAAGCTCGTAAAAAATAAACACAATGAGATTTTTTTTAAAGGAATTAAAAAAAAATAGAAATAAAACAGGGAAAAAGAAGAAAAGTTTGTGTTGCATTCAAATAATTTCAAATTATACCAAGTCTATCTTGTTACCAACATTGTACTTCCACTAAAAAATGTGATTAAATACAGTTGTGTATCGTGCAACCGACTCAATAAGCACCCCAAAATGTTAGTATTATGCGACAAAAGATACCAGGGAAAAAAAAGAAAGGGAAATCTTGTGAAAGAATTGTTCTAAAAACAAATGACGTTTGTAGGCCCTGCAACCTTTGCAATTGTACATTAATCAATTCATTCAAAAGGGAAAAAATACTTTTGCATTGCCGGAAACTCAGCAAAATGTAACGTGATGTCAAGTTTTGGACATGTTTGATAATAAATTATCTTGCCACACTTGGGAATGCCGTTGCTCACTGTTGTTTTAAGCGTTGCTTACCGACTTTGTGTGAACGCTCAGACCCGTAAGGAAAATGACAGGGAACATTGCTCTGGAAACAATGACGAGAGTCATGCTTTCCACGTCGCCATAGAGAGCATGAAAAGAATAGGATTCAATCTCTGTGATCTGAGTTATGGCTGCTTTTAAGTCTTTGGTATTTTCAGCGTCACCACTTTGCTTTATGTCTTTCCAAAAATGAGGGGCGGGGTCAAATTTGTTGTCCAAAATTTTAGGATGCTGACCGAGACAACACCCAAGGTTTTATCTACTCAAACTCAAAATGGGACCATCATTTTCAAAGGGGGTGTTGCAGCCTTGATATTTAAGGATGTAATAAATCACTTCAGAACAAGTTCGAATTGTTCCGCTAACTTACTGACCTTTAGAAACAAAGTGTCCATGTTGTTTTCCCCTCCAGACTCGTGGGCTACGTTTTACACTGCAAAAAGACAAACATTTGTTCCACTAGCAAATTATTTTCCAGTATTTTTCAAAACAAATATGAAAGTCAAAAGTGAGGCATGTGCATGGTGATACTCTATATTTCAGAAAATAAAAGTTTTCCCTGGTATTGTCACATACATATTTATAAATAAATAAATAAATCTATATATATTGTCACGGTTGCCATGGCGCCCAATTGGTCCCAGCCGTGTGGTGCCAGGTTTTGTGACGGTTGCCACGGCGCCCAATTGGCCCCGCCCATGGACACCGGCTGAAACGCGTTGACAGATTGCTCCCTGGGAGTACTTAAACGCTGTCCTTTGAGCCGTTAGTTGTGAGAGCGTCTGCAATGCTCCTGCAAGACTGTGTGTGATATGCCAAGTCCTGTGAATTTGCCTTTAATCCTGTTTTATTTTGGCCTGATCTGTTTGTTTTTAATCCTCTTCCGCGACCATCTATCCCCGGATTCCTACGCATTCCTCCTCTCCCTAATAAACTGTGAGTACGTTACGCATTTGGGTTCTAATTATTGTTTCCTGTCCTGGTTCGTGATGTATATATATATATATATATATCTTTAAGTGTAATTTAACACTCTTACTGAAAACACTTCAATTCCCAGTGTAAATTAACATTTAAAGAGTAAAACTTTAACACTAGCTCATAGAACAAATGGACCTAATCTTTGAGTGTTAATTTACAATTATTTTCTACCTAACCCAATATTTTCTTGAAATAATCCTCAAAATAAGAAAAACAATACTTAAAATGAAGAAAATTATATGCCAGTGAATATATTAAAAAACAAGATCATTTTTCCCATTGCCTGCATTATTGCTGAATGTTATTTTTTTTCCATAAAATCAAATATTTGATTTATTTGAAATAAATATTTGGCCCCCAGTTTTCCTTTTTCATTATATTTGATACCTATTTTTATAAATAATTTGAAATCAGAATTAATATTTTTCAAAAAAAAATAAGCCAGTTGTTTGAATGTCAGGGAAACTGAGGACGAGAATGAAACCGAATCATCACATTTTCATTAGTAGTGCTTCCCCCCCATTGTCCCTATATTTTTCAATTTTTGTTTGGTTGGCCAAATGAAAAATCCTGATTGGCCACATGTTGTCCACAAACTTTAGTTACCCCACGCCTGCCTTGAAGGGACACTGTGTAATATTCGTCCTAAAGATTTCACCGAGTTGTGTCAAGTAACCCAAAACGAGTGCTATAAAGCACAAGGAGGATTACAAACTATGAAGCCTCAAAGAGATCTTTTTTTTTTTTGCCTAGTGTTAGGGAAAAAACTATGTTACAAATGTAGCGTTTACCAAATTGCCCAAACTAGTTATCAGACTCCATTAACCAAACACAAACTTTATTCTCCTAACAATGCATGCTCGTTTTTAATTTAGGGAAAATATTGACAGGGGACAGGCATTCTCACATGGGGGGCAGATTTATTCTCTTAAATTATTTCTTAAGTGGTGGCCGGGGTGAAAAAAAGTCCTTGATGATGTTTTTGCTGAGATCGCGAGAGCAGGCAATGTCTTCCAGACTGGGTAGAGAGCAACCAACGATTCTCTGGGCTGTGTTGATGACCCTCTAAAGCGTTTTCCTGCCGTGCACCCAGCATGCCACATCGTAATGCAGTATGTTAGAATGCTCTCCACTGTGGTTTTGTAAAAGGACACCAGCAGCTGCCCTTTCAGATGATTTTTCCTGAGCACTCCCAGGAAATGGAGTCACTGCTGGGCCTTCCCTACCGCCGCTCTGGTGTTAATTAAAATTATGAAATGTGTTTTAACCACAGTATTATTCAATTGACAGCTTCAGCAAAACCTGTGGGGGACTAAAATGACTTCAGCTCCCAAATATGATATTAAAGCAAATTAGGGTGTACTATATCTACTGTATCCACCATACTTCAATGGGCATCTATTTCAACCAAAAGCAGAAGACTTTGTCTTTGTAGCGAAAAAGTCTTACCTCTGCAGACAGGCTTTTCCACACGGGGGCAGATTTAATTTCTTACCGGCCAGAAGAGGCGGCGACGTGGGGGAGTTCCTAGCCCGCCCTTGGGGAGGGAGCCAATGCTCCAGCGGGTGAAAAAGACAGAAGAAGAGAGACGGGAAGAGAGATGGGAGATCAGATCCGAGAATGAGAGGGGGAATCGAAAAAGGAGGCTTGAGGAAGCCTCGAGCGACAATAATTTCGGCAAATTCACTTAGTTAAATACTTCAAGAAAAAAAATCTGCCCCCGTGTGGACATCCCTGTCTCTTGTCAATATTTCCCCTAAATTAAGAAAAGAGCATGCATTGTTAGGAGAATGAAGTTTGTGTTTGGTTAATGGAGTCAGATCACTAATTCGAACAATTATGGTAAACGCTACATTTGTAATATACCGTATTTTCCGCACTATAAGGCGCACCTAAAAGTCTTAATTTATTTCAAAAGCTGACCATGCGCCTTATAATACAGTGCGCCTTATATATGGCTCGATATTAAATCGCAAGGTCTCGCAACTTACGCAACAGCCGCCGACTCGATTTTCCCCCGAACGTGGAGTAGTCCGCGGTGTATGCTGGGATTTATATACCAGCGTTTCATTGGCTAACCGATGTGTCAATCATCATTTGAATCAGTCACTATTGGCTAAAGTTATTCGGAGCCTCTGATAGGCTAGAGGGCCGAAACAAACCCTGCAATTGGCCGAAAAAGATGTATCAATCATCAGTTGAATCGATCGCTATTGGCTGAAGTTATTCGGAGCCTCGGATTGGCTAGAGGGCCAAAACAAACCCTGCAATTGGCCGAAAAAGATGACTGAATAGCAAGCTTGCTAAACTACGCCATAAAGAAACATGTTTCATTAGTTTGTATTTGTGAATATTTGACTCTCCTGGATTTACTACACTCACGGTTGTAAGAAGACCACGGTTACGTATCGTTATTGAACGTGAGAACTTAGGTGAGCTATGCGGCTTTATATTTTCCCGGTATCTTGTTTTAGAACGATCTTGATGTTGCTGTGATGAGTTGAGTGAATTCAACTCAATTCCAAGTGTTTATTGTCATATGCACAGTAAAGTTGCGAGCGAAAAAGAAAATAGAAACTAAGGAATGGTTGGCATTTCTTGAATCCCAAGACTTTAACTTTCCGAATGATATTTGAAATGATGCATTTGAGTGACATGGTACGGACACCGCATCCGCACGTGTCTACGACACGTATTTGCTTATTTGCAATGTTAAGGGGGTAATCAGTTGGACTGAACTATCAGACTGTTTTGTCGACGTTCCCGTTGTAGCGCCTTATAATCCAGTGCGCCTTATCTATGGAAGATATATGACCAAAAACTAGTTTTTGGGGGTGCGCCCTATAACCCAGTGCGCCCAATAGTGCGGAAAATACGGTAGTTTTTTCCCTAACAGCACTCGTACAAACCCGAAAGGGCGCTAAATAATAAACGATTTCCCTTTAATTTAGCCATATTTGTATGGTAACGCGACAATCCGGACAGACCGCCCCCTGCTTTGTGTATTCTGCACTCGGTGGTCTGATGTCCCCATCGCCTGCATTTCAAATCTTATTCAAATGACAACCAGGCGACAGAGTCAGCCATAATCCCCCCTATTGTTTGCTCGGGGTGAGCTCTTGCATTATCTCACTGACACTCAAAGCGCCTAGCTAGCACTTGGATCCGGACCAAAACAGATACCTTGAATCCGTCTCTTCATCCTTGTGTGCTCCGTTGCCCTTTGCATCTTTCCCTGTACGCTTTAAACAATCTACTTTACTGATTGACTCTTCTGACATCTTCCCGCGTATTCCCTCATTCCCTTGTGGAAGTGCAACAAAGTGTTGACAGCAGCACAGATTCTGCGGTACAACAGACTAAAGGTGTCACAAACTCAAAATTTACATACAAATGACCAAATTACGGAGCTCCTGCTCTGTCAATGGAGGCAGCACCTGGGATTGGGTACCATACCTGTCAACCTGGACGGTTTTGTTGTACAAAGTACGTTTATTATAAATTTTAAGACGTGTACGAAGAAAATCTGTACGGAAAAACGCAAATTTGTCAAAAAAAGCATCAAAGCGGCTGCCTTTTCCAGCAGCTGCCCTATTGTTTTATTGTCTGCTCCTATCTTCGGTGTTTTTTCTTCCCGTTTTGACAACTACACTATGGATTACTTCTATCCTATTGTAAGGTTTATTAAATCTAGTTATTTGTAATTTTCTCTATTATCTCTATTATTCACGTCACAAATGGCTCTGATGGAATGTACTTGAGTTCATACTATTTTTATTACTTATTCTCTATTTTTCTACTCTTTTATATGATTCTGTTTAAAATATATGCACACTTTCAGTCTTTATTTTGAAGGATACAGGAAAGTCATCGTGGTATGTTTTTACAACTGCTTGACTTCTTCCAAATAAAAACATTCAGGTCACTGGGCCACGGTGAGAGAAAGGGAGTCATTCAATGGAGTGGGTCCGTTTTTCTCCCCGCGGTTACTGGAGGCCTCCTGTTGATATCAAACCTGCATCTTCCTTGACTCTCATATCAGCCAAAGATTAATATCCCAAATTAATCTGACATTTTGGTGCCGTGACCCGGATGTGCCCCAGCAGTCGTCTGACTGAGGAGGGAGAACTTTTCAACAGTTTTTTTTTTTCAAACAAAGGACCACCTGACTGGTTCTTCTTTTTCTCTCTCCCATCGAGTTTCAGTCAACGACCTGGGAAAACCGTTCTTCGAACAAGGGGAGGCTGATCTGATCAATCAGGTGGGATGCATTTTTGATATTAAGATTAAAAATAATTAAGGAAAGCCATAAAATGAAATAAGAGGTTGACAATTGGGGATTCATTAGCGAATTATTAAATTGGTTCGAGGGTTGTGCCTCACCGAGTCAAATATGATTGTGTATGTCCATATATATATATGATACATATATATATATATATGTGTGTGTGTGTGATTCATATATTGACGAGCCGATTACCAGATTCGAGGGTTCGCCTCATCGCTAACGGAGTCGGTAGAGCCTGTACGATTGATTACTAGTCTCAATCGAATGAAACTAGAGGAATAGGCCTCGTTTCAGTTGCTGTTAACGGAAAGTTAGACGGCACTTTTATGATATTACTAGAGGAATTTGCCTCGTAAATCAGAGAGAGAAGACAGGCATAAAGTGGTTCGCTTTTGAGAATATATATAATCTCTGCAGTCGGCAGAGTCCTCTGTTTGAAATCGTCTTAAAATGAGCAGGCCAAAATAAAATAACCCAGAATAAATACGTGGCTTCATTAAAGTGGGGAGTATTGTAGGAGTCTGTCTGTGGGCCCTATGTCTGTCTGTCTACGTGATATATGTATTTGAGCTGTTAGTTACTTTTTGCATGTCCCTAACCCCTCCCGCATTCCTCTGGTGTCCTTTGTCTTATGTGTTGTGTACTGCACATGCGCTCGCCGGCCCACGGAATTATTCCTGCGTTTTGGAGGGGGGGAGAAAGAGAGGCAGAACAAAGGATTCCTTTACACTCTCCTCTCCTTTTTCACTTGAAAATTGATAATTTAAGAAAGAAGAAGTTAGGTAAAATACAATTTGGGAATTTTACACGGATAAATTAAAAGCAATACCAGGAAATAAAATTAATAGAAAAAAAAAAAAAAGGCCATTTTTAGTTTAAAATTAGCAAGTCAAAGTTTAATAAGATCAGGAATAAGCTATTGAGAGATACTTTTCTTTGTGGGTGACATTTGTTTAAGAAAAAATGGGCCAGGCCCAAAGAAAGATGCTAGCAGAGGACCCAGATGTGAAATTTATGAATAGAATACAACCTGATAGTTCAAAATATTTGGAGAAATGGCTAAAGAAAGGTTTTAATCAAAAACTGAAGGAAATAGAGACAAAGCTCGAATTGAAAACTGAGTTAATTCACAGGAGAAAGGAAAGGGCTAGGAAGGGAAGAGACACAAGTGAGATAGACTCACAGATAGGAATATTACATCTGTGGATTGATCAGAGTAAGAAAAGAAGGATGGATATTGCTAGCAAGGAAGAGAGAAAAATGTTACGCATGAAGATTGAAGCAGAAGAAGAAACTGGGGTGAATGGAGAGATAGTCAGGAACAGAGTGAGGAGAGAACAGGAGCAGAACGAAGCGAGGGTTAGAGAAGAGGAGTATCAACGTACGGCTGTCAGCGACAGGCATAAGAGGGATGAGCGAGCAAAAGGAGGAAAAGTTGGGGGTGAAGAAAGAGAAATTGAAAAGCACCACTCTCCAATGGGAGGCCGCACCAGAGGCAAGACTTTTCAAGCAAAGAATGAAGAGATGAGTACATCCGCTCCAAAACAAACGGCGAGGATCAACATAACCACCACAAAACCAGCCAACTTGTACCCCCAACTGCCTGATTCGTCCATACCAACAAATCCTATATATCCAATGATAGCTGTTGCAAATCCAGCTTTCGGAGTTTTGGGCCAAGAAAGACAAATTCACGTTTATCGCCCTTGGACCCAAACTGAGATGAAAGAAGCCTGTGCTTCCATCCCTCCTTTAGAGCAGAACGTGGGAAGATGGATTGAAGCACTTAGGGAGCTTGTCAACAGCTACAGGTTAAATGGCCCAGAAATTGTGACGGTCCTCAGATACCTTTTAGGATACAGGGTAGGACGGGTTATGGGGAACTTCAACCCCCTCGATGTCAACCAAGTCGCACGTCCATATGGAGATGATTTGACTGCGGATTTCACCCAAATTATGGACCGAACAAGAGAAGCTTTCACCAAGCCACCTGATTTTAGCTCCGTCACCCAATGCCGCCAGGAAGCAGGAGAATCAGTCAGGCAATATGTCGAAAGGCTGACGGAGAAAATGAGAAACTGCATGGGAGTCACAAGAACTCTTGAAGGACTTTTTCAAAAAGACAACAAACCCGTCATTCCCCGCAGTCTGTATCACGCGGTCGCTATTTTGAGTCATGGTAAAAGCCACGTCTCAACACCGGGGATGTGTTCCGTGGTACGACAAGCATTTATAGTACCGTTAGGATTACAGACCTATTTTAAATTTTTTTGTAGATCTTGTTTGGTTTGTTGCCGACACAACATCCAAGGTAACATTAGGCCAAAACGAGGGAAGACCCCAGCTGGGACTTACCCTTTTGAAATCGTACATATGGATTACATTGAACTGTCTAAAAGTGGTCCATATAAATACTGTCTTGTGCTTGTTGATTCGTTTTCAAAGTGGGTAGAAATTGTACCGTCAAAATATAACAATGCACTTTCAGTTGCCAAAGCCATTTGTAAACACATCATCCCAGAGCATGGCATTCCAAGAGTGCTCTGGAGTGATAATGGCAGCCATTTTGTCAATGACATTATTGACAACATGGCTACCCATCTGGGTATAACACTCAGATACCACTGTTCCTATCATCCACAGAGTGCAGGGCTTGTTGAAAGAACTAATGGGACAGTTAAACTAAGACTCAAAAAGACAATGGAAGAAACAGGCAAACCACATGGCCTGAATGTCTAAGTCTAGTTAAAACATATATGAGAATTACACCAATAAACACAGGCATCACACCATTTGAGGCTGTGCATGGCAGGCCTTTCCACCTTCCAATGTGGGAAGGTCAGCCATTCTCAGAAGAAAGAAACCAAGCAGATCCAATGACAGATTGGTTATGTAAACTATTTAGAGAGAAACAAGTTGTATCTGCAAATGATCTGCTGCCTGGTTCTATTCCTTTGTTTCAGGAGACAGTGACTCCTGGTGACCTGGTGCTCGTAAAAGTGGTGAAAAGAAAGAGCTGGTCCAGTCCACGTTGGGACGGGCCATATACAGTCCTGCTCACCACGCCGACAGCTATAAAGATAGCTGAAAGAGACACCTGGATTCACCAGAGTCACTGCAAAAAAATCACCGAACTCAAATAAACATGCTTGTCACCATCCTAGGGTGGGGACTCATCCTCACCCTGCTCCTCTTGCCAGCCCAATCGATGCAAGCCAACATCCGCACGAAAATTTGGGGTCCAGAAAGCCAACAAACGACATGTCCTGTCATAAAGCCAATAGAAGGGGAATACACCTGGTCAAGGTGGTGTATGTGCACTGATAGGAGAACACTTCTGCACCTACATCCCGATGAAAACACATTGACCCAGGAGAAGGACGTTCAGCCGGGATGGCTCGATTGGCTGTACTCTGGCAGCTGGTCCCAGATTCTGGTGAAGATCCTGGCACCATTTGTCGGAATCCTAGTGATCTTTATTCTCCTGTGTGGCGTATGTTCTTGCTGCATCGTGCCCATGACAAAGAAGATGGTGTCAAGAATGTTTATTGCTCATATGTACCATTACAAATTGATTTCTGTCCCACAATACTCTGATGATGATGATACTGACCCAGACAGCGTTGTCTAATGGACTTATCCCTACCAACTAAAAGGGAAAACCCCCTCACTGTATACACCACTGACACACGAAGATCCGAGTGGGTAAGGCCGGTCGGGCCCCTGCTTACACCGTCGTCGGCAGGCGACCTACGATGTCACACAGGCTCGGGTTAGGCCCTGTGGGGACCAACGCGCAGGCAGGATTTCGTTTTTTTTTTGTTTTTTGTGTGTTTTTGGTTTTTGTTTGTTTTAGCTATGATTCTTAAAGTTAACCATCACTTTTTACTACTATGTTTTCTATGTTTTATAAGAAACACTCTCGACCTCATAAAAACGAGGTGGGAGGAGGGGAATTTTTTCCTTTACGAAGGTTTTTCGCCCCTCCACAAAGCTACCAACCTGTTGGATTTCTTAATGATGTGTAAACTTGAAACCTCTGGTATTGTTTTCACGGATGTTCTTCGAAATTTACAACAGGGGGGAAATGTAAGGTTTATTAAATCTAGTTATTTGTAATTTTCTCTATTATCTCTATTATTCACGTCACAAATGGCTCTGATGGAATGTACTTGAGTTCATACTATTTTTATTACTTATTCTCTATTTTTCTACTCTTTTATATGATTCTGTTTAAAATATATGCACACTTTCAGTCTTTATTTTGAAGGATACAGGAAAGTCATCGTGGTATGTTTTTACAACTGCTTGACTTCTTCCAAATAAAAACATTCAGGTCACTGGGCCACGGTGAGAGAAAGGGAGTCATTCAATGGAGTGGGTCCGTTTTTCTCCCCGCGGTTACTGGAGGCCTCCTGTTGATATCAAACCTGCATCTTCCTTGACTCTCATATCAGCCAAAGATTAATATCCCAAATTAATCTGACACTATGGACATGGGTTTTAGCGCACAAGAAATGCGTGTATTCAAGGAATTTCAACTCCTTGCCCTGAAGAATTCTCATGCCGGCGTGATGAAGGGGCCTATCGTGGAAGAAGAGCCGGAGCTAGCGAAGCGGCTAGCGGCGTTATAAGTCTTCGGTACCATCCGTAATCATGGTAAATGCGAACTCACGACCAAATAAGATCATCGAGTGCTGGTGGAAAACATCGAAGCGCACGGGGAGCGCAGTTGCTGTGTTTTGCGGAAACGTGGCTCACGTTTAGCATTCCGGACGCTAACGTGTAGCCACCCGGAGCTACCGGAGCTATCTGGCTTCAACGCCGCTATACAGAGACACGAAAGCAGGGGGGAATCGGAGAGGAGGCGGACTTGCTAACACGAGGTGGTGTATCCCTGGATTTTCACAAATACCCCACCGTCCACCTGCACCTTCAACATGGGGCAGAAACAGATCAAAACGGAAGGCAGGCAGGAATCAAGCAGGAGAAGTCTTTGGTACTGGTAATCAGGTGAAACACACAGGGAGACACAAGTACGGTCTGACACTCTCCTCTGGGCGCTGACAGCTTAGGAGGAGAGTGCCGGCCAATCAGAGAGCGCGCTCCTGCGCGCCAAACGATTGCCTCTGGTGTCTTCATTTTGTCAATCATGACACCAAGCTACTTCATTTTTGAACTTCTTTTTAAAATAAATCTCATTCATGTCGAGCAACTCAGGATCTCACAACAAAATGTTAATTAACAATAAATATGATATAACGAAACACATCTACAATGTAACATGTTAAACTACATCAATAAACACGTTTGAAAAAAAGAATATGGTGTAAGATTAGTTTGTATTTTGTAAGGGAAAATACGACCGTTTGTAAGGGCATGGAACTTGTAGGGTTGGGTAGGGTTACTTTATCTGGATTACTTTCAATTACTTTTGGATTACTCCAATACCAAATATGTTAATAAAAGACAAAAGAAACTAAATATGAATACAATTACTAAATTTTGTGCAGGCTTGGGGAGTAACGGAATACATGAAACGGCAAAAAGCTGTTTGGATTTCTTTTCATTTTGTTTCTGTTGCATTTTATGTTCGTTTTGCCGGAGATCAAAGAGATCAAAGCCAGGAGAGAAAGCTTACCACGTGTTGAGAGTCATCATTTTATTCCTATTTAGTTTATTTTGTCTTTTATTAGTATATTTGGTTTTGGAGTCATCCAAAAGTCATTGAAAGTAATCCAGTTAAAGTAACCCTACCCAACCCTGGTTTTCCTGGAGATCAAAGAGATCAAAGCCAGGAGAGAAAGCTTACCACGTGTGGTGAGTCATCATTTTATTCATATTTAGTTTCTTTTGTCTTTTATTAGTATATTTGGTTTTGGAGTCATCCAAAAGTCATTGAAAGTAATCCAGTTAAAGTAACCCTACCCAACCTTGGTTTTGCCGGAGATCAAAGAGATCAAAGCCAGGAGAGGAAGCTTACCACGTGTTGTGAGTCATCATTGTATTCATATTGAGTTTCTTTTGTCTTTTTTGATCATATTTGGCATTGGAGTCATCCAAAAGTCATTGAAAGTAATCCAGTTAAAGTAAACCTACCCAACCCTGGGAGCTTGACAGGTATGGGTAAGACTCAAAAGCCAGCAGAGCAAAGGGGAACAGCAAAGGATCAAGTCAAGCCAGAGGAATGTGCTTTTTCAGCAGGGTCGAAAAATGTTGTCATCACACGTCCTCTTGCCCTTCCGTGTATCGATTCTCTCTGCACTTCAGGCATGTCTGGCACAGAGGCCGAATGACTTTGTCAAAGAAAACCGAGCAGATCACAAAACCCCCAAACTCTTTCAAACCAGCACTTTGAGGATAATTCACACAGCACATCTCTTTGCCTATTCCAAATTTAGAATAGAATAGAATAGAATAGAATATACCTTCATTGAAGATAAGGTTATAATTTACACAATATAAAGGAACAAAGAAGATAAAGGTTATAATTTACACAATATTTACACAAGAAATGTGGGCATGTAGGATGTTAGATCAGCATTTCTACACGGGGGCAGAATCAATTTCTTCTATAATTTAGCTAAGTGAACTCCATCGAATATATGGCCGAATTAGCCGAATTAGTGTCGCTCAAGTCTCCGTCAAGCCTCCTCTCTCGATCTTTTTAAGTTCTTCTCTCGACCCACATCTCTCCGCCAGCTGGTGTGCCGGCTCCCCCCATGGCTGTGCCAGGAAAGCCCCCTCGCCTCGATGTCTGGAACCCGAGCGTCTCTGCGTCACCAAGGCCCCTCTTGCGCCGGGAAGTGCTGATTATCATATCAGCCCTTATCCCAGTTTTCTCCGTCAAGCTTCCTCTCTCGATCTTCCTCGATCTTCTGAAGTTCTTCTCTCGACCCACGTCTTCTTCCCAAGCTGGTGTGTCGGCTCTTCCCATGGGCGCGTCAGGAAAAGCCCCTTACGTGGGCGCCACGGCTCCTCGATTTCTGTCATGGTCAAAACATCCCCGCGTGTTTCCACGCCATCAGGGCTTTGTTCTCCAAACATCGCCCGCCGTCCCCCGTCATCAGGGCCCCTCTCCGTCGTCGGATGTGCTGATCATCTTATCAGCCCTTGGCCCAGTTCCCGTTGTTTCTGTAAACTTCATTCTTCACAATGTTCCATTGACCTCGTCTTTTGCATTTAAATGTAATTTGTATTTGATCGCACAAAATCCTTTATAGTCAAAAGTATGAAATCCTTCAGCAGGCATGAAGCAGCAGCAGGCCAGGTAGGAAGAGGTGCTAAAAGTGAGCTTGCAGGTCACAAAACAGGAAGCAAAAACCAAGGGCGCTAGGTGAGGACGGTGCCATCTGCATATATAAAGCCGCTTTAAAGAAAGAAGTGAAGGGGTTAACTATCGATCCCAGGACAATAACATTGATCGTATCCAAATATTTGCTTAGTATTGATTATTGATTGATTGATTGATAATTGATCGATATTCAGATCGATCGCCCACCCCCACTGCAGATATCTTTGCTTCTTCCAAATTGAGTGCCCATGTCTGATTTTTGTTAGCCTGCCCATTTACTACATTAATCTATAACCCATAAATTGCTATGTGCCTTCCTAATGTACTCATGTATATTTATACCATATGCATAAGTACCTCAAGCTGCACGCGGTCTGTGAAATAATCATTGAGTTTAATATTAATAAAACCACATACCGGTAACTAAAGCATGCAACAAAAAAATAATCAAATGGGCAAAAAGAAAAAATAAGAGAGAGGGCGGGACAAAGAATGAAAAAGAGAGAGAGGGAGCATGAGAAACAAAAGATAAAAATTCATGAGAGAGGGGGGAAAGAAAGGGAGAGGAAGAAAGAAATCCAAAGAGAAATAGAAAGACTGAAGGAGAGAAAAGAGAAAAGAAAGCACGAAGGGTATGAAGAGAGAAAGAGAAAAGAGAGAAGAGGAAAAAAAGGAAGTTAGAGCAAAACAGGTTAAAAGACACAGAGAGAGAAAGAGACAAAGAGCAACAAAAGAAGAGACACAGAGAGTGAAAGAGATGGAGACAGAGAGGGAGAAAAGCGGTGGACAAAAAAGAGAGAGAGAGAGAGAGAGAGAGAGAGAGAGAGAGAGAAATAAATACAAGTACAGTGTTTTTTTGAGAGGCACCTGGCTTTGGCAACATCAAGTTGACCTATTTCAACCTGCAGCTTGTTTTTCTCTTGCGCTTCACTGAGTGTTGTCTCGCGGGCCGGATTCAATCCCTTAGCGGGCCTGGTTTGGCCCGCGGGCCGCCAGTTTGACACCGGTGGTATAGTTTAACCTTACTTTTTGTTTTAATTTGTCAATGATATTTGTGGTTAGCGCGTGTGCGGGACAGTTCTGAGGTCGTGGGAACCTCCTGCGTGGGTTCAAATCCAGCTCCCGGCCTTACTGTGCGGAGTTTGTATGTTCTCCCCGTGCTTGCGTGGGTTTCCTCCGGGCACTCCGGTTTCCTCCCACATTCCAAAGACATGCATTTCAGGTGAATTGGCCGGTCCAAAATTGTCCCTAGGTGTGAATGAGCGAGTGAGTTGTCTGTCCCCGTGTGCCCTGCGATTGGCTGGCAACCAGTTCGGGGTGTCCCCTGCCCACTGCCCGATGATTGCTGGGATGGGCTCCAGCACCCCCGCGACCCTACTGAGGATAAGCGGTGTAGCTAATGAGATGAGATGAGATTTGAGAACATTTAAAGGTTTTTATGAGGGGTTAACCAAATTTGGCCCAACCTTACCCAGACCCTATCTCTGGTGAAATGAAGTTTGAGCCCCCAGCTGTATATGAAAAGCAGGGATTTTATCGACAGGACTGATATTCAGATACATAACTGTCGCATTAAGGATGTAAAATGATAAAAAAAAAAACAAAAAAAAAAAAACAGCAGCACCATCGTAGTCACTGGATGAGAAAAACGCATGAAATAAATGTTGACATTTAACGAGGACCGACGACTCCCTGAAGGCTTCATTGATTTTCTTTGATTTTTTAAAAAGCCCCGCATTTAGCTTTAGGATGGACTGATCCGTGAAGGACTCTGTGTGCCTGACCCTTTTACTGCATTGCACACAGTACAAGCGTATATTTATGACAGTGAAACTGGTGTGCCGTTCTACTTTTCCAGCTATTATATATTATATATATATATATATATATATATGTATATATATATATATACCCTGCCTTTTCCAGCAGCTGCCCTATTGTTTTATTGTCTGCTCCTATCTTCGGTGTTTTTTCTTCCCGTTTTGACAACGACACTATGGATTACTTCTATCCTATGGACATGCGTTTTAGCGCACAAAAATGCGTTTATTCAAGGAATCAACTTCTTGCCCTGAAGAATTCTCGTGCCGGCGTGATGAAGGGGCCTATCGTGGAAGAAGAGCCAGAGTTAGCGAAGCGGCTAGCAGCGTTATAAGTCTTCGGTACCATCCGTAATCATGGTACCGTATTTTCCGCACTATAAGGCGCACCTAAAAGTCTTAATTTTTTTAAAAAGCTGACCATGCGCCTTATAATACAGTGCGCCTTATATATGGCTCAATATTAAGTCGCAAGGTCTCGCAACTTACGCAACAGCCGCCGACTTGATTTTCCCCCGAACGTGGAGTAGTCCGCGGTGTATGCTGGGATTTATATACCGGCGTTTCATTGGCTAACCAATGTGTCAATCATCATTTAACTCGATCACTATTGGCTAAAGTTATTCGGAGCCTCGGATAGGCTAGAGGGCCGAAACAAACCCTGCAATTGGCCGAAAAAGATGTGTCAATCATCAGTTAAATCGATCGCTATTGGCTGAAGTTATTCGGAGCCTCGGATTGGCTAGAGGGCCAAAACAAACCTTGCAATTGGCCGAAAAAGATGGGTCAATCATCCGTTAAATTGATCGCTATTGGCTGAAGTTATTCGGAGCCTCGGATAGGCTAGAGGGCCAAAACAAACCCTGCAATTGGCCGAAAAAAGATGACTGAATAGCAAGCTTGCTAAACTACGCCATAAAGAAACGTGTTTCATTAGTCTGTATTTGTAAACATTTTACTCTCCTGGATTTACTACACTCACGGTTGTAAGAAGACCATGGTTGCGTATCATTATTGAACGTGAGAACTTATATTTTCCCGGTATCTTGTTTTAGAACGATCTTGATGTTGCTGTGATGAGTTGAGTGAATTAAACTCAATTCCAAGTGTTTATTGTCATGTGCACAGTAAAGTTGCGAGCGAAAAAGAAAATAGAAACTAAGGAATGGTTGGCATTTCTTGAATCCCAAGACTTTAACCTTCCGAATAATGGAACGATGCATTTGAGTGACATCGTACGGACACCGCATCCGCACGTGTCTACGACACGTATTTGCTTCTTTGCAAGCTTTGGGAATGTTAAGGGGGTAATCAGTTTGACTGAATCATCTGACTGTTTTGTCGGCGTTCCCATTGTAGCGCCTTATAATCTGGTGCGCCTTATCTATGGAAGATATAGGACCAAAAACTATTCTTTGGGGGTGCGCCCTATAACCCGGTGCGCCCTATAGTGCGGAAAATACGGTAAATGCGAACTCACGACCAAATAAGATCATCGAGTGCTGGTGGAAAACATCGAAGCGCACAGGGAGCGCACCGAAGCGCACAGGGAGCGCAGTTGCTGTGTTTTGCGGAAACGTGGCTCACGTTTAGCATTCCGGACGCTAACGTGTAGCCACCCGGAGCTACCCGGAGCTATCCGGCTTCAACGCCGCTATACAGAGACACGAAAGCCGGGGGAATCGGAGAGGAGGCGGACTTGCTAACACGAGGTGGTGTATCCCTGGATTTTCACAAAGAAAAGTTTTCCATCTGCCGCAGGGATGTCGTATTTTTGGACTGGCGTGACGTCATCCACTCCGCTACAAGCACCCCTAGGGCATCATGTTCATCTGTTAATAAACAACGGGGTAGACTGCTGGAAGTGTGAATTTCCCTACGGGGATGAATAAAGTATCCATCTATCTATCTATCTATTGCCGTTTACGTTGGAAAGATAGATCTTTTAGGGAGGTTGTAGTACATGCCAGAGTGACAATGAAGTGCAGCCATTTGTAATTGTTGTAGTTTTAATGAACAGCAGGGACTGGAAAACTAGCCTGCGGCCACATACAGCCCGGCAGGCTTTTTAATCCGACCCTCTAAACTAGAATGTCACAGACCAGAAACGGACACAGGACCCAATAGCGCTCGTTTCCTCAGTTTTTATTGATAAAGAGGGAGTGTAAGGCTTTCTTCCACGATCCGATGGCTGACAGACAAGAGCAGCGGGCGAGGATGATCAGAGACAGGGGGCAATTACAAGTCGTTGGCCGGGACTGGAGAGCAAAGGTGGTGTCAAGTTCGGAAACGAGGTCGGTAACAGGAAGCAGGCAGGTAACGGGGCGAGACAGGTCAGGTAATAGGCAGGCAGAACGGGCGAGGTCAGGTCCGGAAACAGGTTGGCAATGAAGATCAGGCAGAGAAAAGCAGGGCAGGAACAGAGTCGGACGAAAAGGCTTACTGAGCCGGTGGCAACAGTTCGCATAACGATCTGACGGCTTCCTCTTGGAAGCCGGGGGTTTAAAAAGAGTGCATCAGCCAATCAGCTGTCCAGGCTGTTGGCGCCAATTAAGCAGTCGCAGGTGCGCTCAATCGGCAATCATGACAGTGAATGATTTTTTTTCATGTATTAAGACTTGAAGACGCATGAAATTAAAACAGGAGTTAAAACACGCATTTCATAGAACATACTGTAAGTATTGGAGAATTTTATTTCACAACTAAAATGCTTGATTCTTTTAAAAATGGTGACCTTAAGTAGAAGCAGCCATTCCTCCATTTTCTGCACCGCCTTAGGATAGGGTCGCGGGGATGCTGGAGCCCATCCCAGCTATCTTCGGGCAGTGGGCAGGGGACACACTGAACTGGTTGCCAGCCAGTCGCAGGGCACACAGGGACAGACAATTCACTCGCTTACTCACACCTCGGGACAATTTGGACCGGCCAATTGACCTGACATGCATGTTTTTAGAATGTGGGAGGAAAAAACTATATTACAAATGCAACGTTTACCAAATTGTTCAAATTAGTTATCTGACTCCATTAACCAAACACAAAATTCATTCTCCTAACAATGCATGCTCCTTTCTTAATTTAGGGAAAAATGTACAAGAGACCGGCATTTCCACACGGGGGAAGATTTATTTTCTTTAAGTATTTAACTAGGTGAATTCCATCAAATTAGCTTCCTCGAGCCTCCTTTTTTGATTGTCCCTCTCATTCTCCGATTTGTTCTTCCATCTCTCCTTCCATCTTCTGTCTTCTGTCCACGTGTTTTCACAAGCTGGGGTGTTGGCTCCTCCCCGATGGGCGGGCCAGGAACTCCCCACGTGGCCTCCACCTAGTCGCCTCCTCGTCTGATCGGTGCGTCACGAAGGCCCCTCCCATGGGGCGGGTCAGATGCCAGCTTCACCACCTCCTCGCCGAAAGGCGCCGCCACGTCTAAGAAAACTCATATCAGCTCAAAACAATTCCAAGCGTTTATCAAAACAAGGTCTAAGTCCTTCGTCAGCGCCCCGTTATCAAAATTCCCCAGCCAAAACACTCCTGTCATCGAACTTAAGCCTCCTCTGTGAAAAATCTTGGTTGCATTCAATAACTGTAATTTGTATAAAATTGTATAAAAACCCTTATAGTCATATAAATAAAATATAAAATATCAGCATCCATGGCACAGTTCTGAGGTCATGGGATCGAATCCTCCTGTGTGGAGTTTGCATGTTCTCCCCGTGCTTGTGTGGGTTTCTTCCGGTTTCCTCCCACATTCCAAAAACATGCATGTCAGGTTAATACCGAGGATAAGCGGTGCATATAATGGTTGGATGGATGGTTATTTTAGAGCACCAGTGTCAAACAGGCGGCCCGCGGGCCAGATCAGGCCCGCTAAGGGATTGAATCCGGCCCGCGAGACAACACTCAGAGAAGCGCAAGAGAAAAATAAGCTGCAGGTTGAAATATGCCAACTTGATGTTGCCAAAGCGAGGTGCCTCGAACAAAGACACTGTACTTGTATTTATCTCTCTCTCTCTCTCTCTCTCTCTCTCTCTCTCTCTCTCTCTCTCTCTCTCTCTCTCTCTCTCTCTCTTCTTTTCCACCCCTTTACTCCCACTCTGTCTCTGTCTCTTTCACTTTCTGTGTCTCTTTTTCTCTTCCTTTGTTGCTCTTTTTCTCTTTCTCTCTCTGTGCCTTTTAACCTCTTTTGCTCTAACCTCCTTTTTTCCTATTCTCTCTTTTCTCTTTCTCTCTTCCTACCCTTCGCGCTTTCTTTTTTCTTTTCTCTCCTTTTGTCTTTCTATTTGTCTTTGGATTTCTTTCTTCCTCTCCCTTTCTTTTCCCCCTCTCTCACGACTTTTTATCTCTTTTGTTTCTCACGCTCTTTCCCTATCTCTCTTTTTCTTTCTTTGTCCTGCCCTCTCTCCTTTTGCCTCTTTCTCCTATTTCTTTATCTCTCTTTTTCTTTCTCTTTAATCTACTCGTCCGGCCCCCGACAGAATGTTTGTTCTATCGTGTGGCCCCCGAATTAAAATGAGTTTGACACCCCTGTTTTAGAGGAAATAACTATTCTAGTCTTCTTATCCATCAGAAATCACAGCATCACACTTTTTTTTAAAGGTGCAGGTTTTTTTTACACAGATTTTGCAGCGAAACGAGTTTTGAAAGACTACAGTGAAAAAGAAAGCTCAAGAGCCATTTCCATGAGCAGACTAATTCGCATTTACATACAGATGAAGCTAATGCAAATGAGCACGCTGTAGAAAGTGCCACCTTGCTGCAAGGCAGTATAACATGGAAATAGCCACACTTAAGCTTGTCAGTCTGTTTTTGTCGCACAGGGAAACAATGACTGAAAATTCTTTCATTTTATTAAATACTCATTTAGGATAACAACAAAAGCTTGACATATTTTTGTGTGCGTTTGAAGAAGTATATCTCAATGGTTCTTTGTATATTTTGTGGATTTTTTTTCTCTGATTTGCAAATACAAATTTTTGTTTAACCTATCAATGTCATTACAGTATTCCCTCGGTTATCGCGGTTAATAGGGACCAAGACCACCCGCAGAAAATCAGCTAAGTAGCGGCGCCCCTTCAAAAATGTATACAGTATACCCCCCTGTACACAGTACACCATATAGAATACGGGTAGAGAGAGAGAGAGTGAAATTCATGTTAAAAAAAAAAAAAAAGGAAAATATGTTGTATGTACACACAATAGGACTGCGGCGAAACCACTACGAACCATTCAGTATGATTATATTAACCGCTTTCACTTTATTTTGCTTGTTAACACTACCGGTTACATATTGAAAATAAAAACAGTAAAAATGAGTGTTTGTGAAGCGTTTTGGGAAAAAACAGTTAAAATACTAGTCCAAGATGGCGGCGCGCGCGAGTGCAGCGGCTTCACGGGCTCCAGTTCGTCTTTTGTTTTTCAGTGTTCTTTTATCCCTCATATTTTCCCTTCGACTCCTTTCGCAACTGCAATAACATCCACAACATCCCGAGGGATATACAGAGACCACCGGATCTCCCTAGGTGATCTGCCTGCCGACAAGGACGGAGCAAAAGAAAAAGGCTGCCGGTCGGGCCAGGGCTAAGAAGGCGACCAACGCCAGATCCATCGTCCACAAAATGAGTGAAAATGAGCTGCGGATCGCCACCAACAGTGTCTGAAATTGGAGTGTCTTTGTCATCACGGAGTCTAGGCTTCCCCGCGCCGCAGTCCAGCTGGCAGGATGCGCGCTTCACCGGCACAAACTAGACAGAGACTCCGGTAAAAAACAGGGGTGGGGGACTATGCGCTGCAATGGCAGCCGAATCAGTGACACACACTGCTCACTCGACATAGAGTTTCTAGCAATATCGTGTAGAACCTTCTATCTACAGAGGGAGCTAACCGTAATCATTGTGCTTGCTGTTTACGTTCCACCGGATGCTAACGCTAGCATAGCGCTAAATCTCCTGCCCGCTGCTATCAATAAACAGCAGCTTGCACACCCCGATGGAGCTTTTATCATCGCCGGCGACTTTAATCGGGCACGTTTAAGGACTGTACTTCCCAAATCCATTCAATACGTGGACTGAGCAATTAGGGAAAAAAACACTGGACCGTGTGTACAGTAAGATCAAACATCTAGTTGGATCCGCCCATCTCTGTCTGTCCCTCACCCCCTCATTCACCCCCCCTCCGGAGGAAAACAAAGCCTATACAACAAGGACGGTACAAACATCTTCTTTATTCCTTTATCTCTTTGTTTTCCTTATCCTCACTGTAAAATGTGGACCTGAAGTGCCACGTCCAATTTCGTTGTCACAATATATCCCATGTTGTAACAATGACAATAAAGGTATATTCTATTCTATTCTATTCTATTCTATTCTATTCTATTCTATTGTGAAGAATGATGTTGACAGAAACAACGGGAACTGGGACAATGGCTGATAAGATAATCAGCACATCCGACAACGGAGAGGGGCCCTGATGACGGGGGACGGCAGGCGATGTTTGGAGAACAAAGCCCTGATGACGTGGAAGCGCGCGGGGATGTTTTGACCATGACAGACATCGAGGAACCGCGGAGCCCACTTGGGGGGTCTTTTCCTGACGCGCCCATGGGAGGAGCCGACGTGCCAGCTTGGGAGAAAGACGTGGGTCGAGAGAAGAACTTCAGAAAATCGGAGAACGAGAGGGAGACGGAGAGAAAAGCGAGCAAAAATAATTCGGCTAATTCGGCTAATTCGATGGAATTCACTTAGTTAAATACTTTAAGAAATTAAATCTGCCCCTGTGTGGAAATGCCGGTCTCTTGTCCGTCTTTTCACAAAAAGAAACAAGCATGCATTGTTAGGTGGTGTTTGGTTAATGGAGTCAGATAACTAATTCGAATAATTTGGTAAACGATACATTTTAATAGTTTATTTCCTAACACCAGGCATGGGAACGTAAGATGTATTCTGCACGAGCCCCTCTGCTCCCTCACCCGCCTCCGCAGAGTGCTGCTACAAGTGGATGTCGAGTGTGCTGTTGTTGTTTATCCTTTGTTTATTTAGAGCCAACAATGTCAGACATTCGAGGAGGACACCTGGGAAACATTTTAATAGGATGCACAGCTCTTCGATTAAAGGTTGTTTGGTTTAGGGTGCACTTATGATTGTAGATGAATCCATTTATTCTGTTGTGATATTGAAATATATATCCATATACAGTGGATGGGAGTGTGCCTGTCCGGTCTACATGCTTTGTGGACTTGGAGAAGGCATTGTTCCTCGGGAGGCCCTGTGGGGGGTGCTTCGGGAGTATGGGGTACCGCACAGTCTTATCCGGGCTGTGCGGTCCCTGTATGCCCGGTGCCAGAGTCTGGTCCGCATTGCCGGCAGTAAGTCCGACTCGTTCCCGGTGAGGGTTGGACTCCGCCAGGGCTGCCCTTTGTCACTGATTCTGTTCATAACTTTTATGGACAGAGTTCCTAGGCGCAGCCTTGGTGGGGATGGAGTCCAGTTTGGGGGCCTCAGCATTGCGTCACTGCTTTTTGCAGATGACGTGGTGCTGTTGGCTTCTTCAGACCGTGATCTTCAGCTCTCGCTGGAGCGATTCGCAGCCGAGTGTGAAACGGCCAGGATGAGGATCAGCACCTCCAAGTCCGAGACCCTGGTACTCAGTCGGAAAAGAGTGGCGTGCTTCCTTCGGGTTGGGGATGAGATCTTGCCCCAAGTGGAGGTGTTCAAGTATCTTGGGGTCTTGTTCACGAGTGAGGGTAGGATGGAACGGGAGATCGACAGACGGGTCTAAGCAGCGTCTGCCGTCATTCGGACCCTGTACCGGTCCGTCGTGGTGAAGAAGGAGCTGAGCCGAAAGGCAAAGCTCTCGATCTACCGGTCGATCTACCCTCACCTATGGTCATGAACTTTGGGTCATGACCGAAAGAACACGATCCCGGATACAAGTGGCCGAAATTAGTTTCTTCCGCAGGGTGTCTGGGTTTTCCCTTAGAGATAAGGTGAGAAGCTCAGTCATCCGGGAGGGACTCTGTCTAGAGCTCCTGCTCCATCGCATTGAAAGGAGCCAGTTGAGGTGGCTCGGGCATCTGATAAGGATGCCTCCTGGACGCCTCCCTCGGGAGGTGTTCCGGGACCCAATAGCGCTCGTTTTCTCATATTTTATTGATAAAGAAGGAGAGCAGGAATTGCTTCCACGATCCGATGGCTGACGGACAAGAGGAGCAGGAGATGCGGAAGTGGCACTTCCTTGTCTAGAGAGGATGATCGGAGACAGGTGGGAATTACAAGTCGCTGGCCGGGACTGGAGAGCAAAGGCGGTGTCAAGTTCGGAAAGGAGGTCGGCAACAGGAGGTAGGCAGGTAGCGGGGCAAAACAGATCGGATAACTGGCAGGCAGAACGGGGCAGAGTCAGGTCCGGAAACAGGTTGGCAACGAGGATCAGGCAGAGAAAAGCAGGGCAGGTACAAAATCGGACGAAAAGGCTTACTGAGCTGGTGGCAACAGTTCGCATAACGATCTGACAACTTCCTCTTGGAAGCCGGGGGTTTAAAAAGAGTGCATCAACCAATCAGCTGTCCAGGCTGTTGGCGCCAATTAAGCAGTCGCAGGTGCTCGGAATCGGTAATCATGACAGATTTTGTTGATTCTTAGAAAATACTTTCAATTTCATTCAAGTTTGGCAATATGACCAAAAGTTCTTGGGAGGTCAATACTTTTGCAGGGTACTGTGTTTGTCAAAAACAAGAGACCCATATGAGGAAGAATGCTAAATAGGGAGTAATCGTTTCGCTAATCTGCAAGCGTGACATCACTCTTGGACAACAGCTGTCTTTGTGCACACATTCTTGAATTATTTTCCTTTTGCAGCGTGGCCTGGAAAAAGCACAAAACTGTAAAACTGCACTGGTACTATATTAATAGCTCGGAGTGTGTTCTGCTCCACGCTGTAACTTGCAAAAAGGCAAATGAAGCATATGCACTTATGAAATGACACATGACTCCTGTTAGGAAATAAACTATTAAAAAAAATGTACCGTTTACCAAATTGTTCGAATTAGTTATCCGACTCCATTAACCAAACACCTCCTAACAATGCATGCCTGTTTCTTTTTGGTAAAAGATGGACAAGAATAGCCGACATTTTCCCACGGGGGCAGATTTATTTTCTTAAAGCATTTAACTAAGTGAATTCCATCGAATTAGCCGAATTAGCCGAATTATTGTCCAGCATCCTTTCTCTCGATCGATCTTCTGAAGTTCTTCCCCTGCTGGCGTGTCGGCTCCTCCTATGGGGCGGGCCAGAGACTCCCCACGTGGACTCCACCTCGTCTCCTTGATGTCTGAAGAAACTCAAAACGACACCAAGCGTTTCCATGTCATCAGGGCTTTGTTCTCCAAACATTGCCTGCCATCAGCATCAGAATTCTCTTATCAGATAGATAGAGGCTACCGCGGCGAACTCGTTTGACTCGATTGATTTGCCGTTTCGTGATAGTCGGTGTATAACGGATGGTACTCATAATTGACAAATTTGCGTTTTTCGGTACAAATTTCCTTGTACGTCGTGCACGTCTTAAAATGCATAATAAACATACTTTGTACGGCTGGTTGACAGGTATGTGGGTAACACATCATTAAAAACAAAAGAAAACAATCCGAAGAACCGTTAGGGAGTCGTTTTAGTCAACTAAGCCGAAAGAGCCTGTTCCCCAAAAAGAACAGGAACTCCCACCACTAATTTCTTGAGAAAGAAACCCAACAGCCCTGACCTCATGTTGGTACCTCGTTTGGAACACAGTCAGGCTTTGTGCCAGCCCTCCAGCACACCAGCGCCTCCATGTCCGGCCCACAATGTAAAAGACCCCCTCGTCGTTGCCCGAGCCCCCTCCTCGCGATTGACCCTTTGTGGACGGTATCCACTCGGCTGTGACTAAGTGACTCTCCTTCAATGTGCTGTGTTTTATAATGAAATCATTCAGTTGTGTGCAGGAAGTCCCCTCCCTGAACTATGTAGCCTTGAAAGAATGCCAGTTATGTCTATCCTTTCATAAAGGTGGGGAGGGGGGTAGGCGGGTGTAGGCTACCGGGCACCTTTAGATTTTCACTTATTCATACCCAGGGTTGGGTAGGGTTACTTTAACTTGATTACTTTCAATTACTTTTGTTTTGAAAAATGTAATCGGGTAATAATGACAATTTGGTGTCAAAAAATTTGCGTCCCGGGGACGCACGTTGATTTGAGACCAGGATTGGGTGGGGTTTCTTTAACTTGATTACTTTCAATTACTTTTGGATGACTCCAATACCAAATATGCTCATAAAAGACAAAATAAACTAAATATGAATAAAATGACTACATTTTGTGCAGGCTTGGGGAGTAACCGAATACACGGAACGGCAAAAATGATGTCGGCAAGCTGTTTGGATTTATTTTCATTTTGTTTCTGTCGCATTTGATGTTCGTTTTGCCGGAGATCAACGAGATCAAAGCCAGGAGAGAAAGCTTACCACGTGTTGTGAGTCGTCATTTTATTCATATTTAGTTTCTTTTGTCTTTTATCAGCATATTTAGGATTGGAGTCATCCAAAAGTCATTGAAAGTTAGCTCATTATTTCTCTCTGTTGTCATCTCTCGCTCTTACTTAATCCGTTTTTCTTTCTTTCCTTCTTTCTTTCTTTCTTTTTTTCTTTCTTTCTTTCTTTCTTTCTTTCTTTCTTTCTGTTCCTTGTTCCTTCTTCTCTCTCCCCTTATTTATCTCTCTTTATATATATATATATATATATCTATACATCTATCTATCTATCTATCTATCGATCTATCGATCTATCTATCTATCTATCTATCTATCTATCTATCTATCTATCTATCTATCTATCTATCTATCTATCTATCTATCTATCTATCTATCTATCTATCTATCTATCTATCTATCTATCTATCTATCTATCTATCTATCTATCTATCTATCTATCTATCTATCTATCTATCTATATATTCTTATCTGTCTGTCATTGTTTCTCACGCTTTCTCTCCTTATCTCTCTCATATTAGCTTTGTCTCCCTCTCTCTCTCTTTGTCTCTCTCTCTCTCTCTCTCTCTCCTACTCTCTCCACTTATATTTCTATGTACTTATCTCTCTTATACTCTGTTTCTCCCTCTTTCCTTTTGTCTCTCTGCTCGTCATTCTTGCTTTTTTCCTTATTTTTCTTTCTTTCTTTCTTTCTTTCTTTCTTTCTTTCTTTCTTTCTTTCTTTCTTTCTTTCTTTCTTTCTTTCTTTCTTTCTTTCTTTCTTTCTTTCTTTCTTTCTTTCTTTCTTTCTTTCTTTCTGTCTTTCTTTCTGTCCTTCTTTCTGTTCCTTCTCTCTCTCCTTAGTTATCTCTCTCTTTTTATATATATATTCTTATCTCTCTGTCATTGTTTCTCACCCTTTCTCTCCTTATCTCTCTCATATTATCTTTCTCTCTCTCTCTCCCTGTCCCTCTCTCCTCCTCTCTCCCCTTACATTTCTCTGTACTTAGCGCTCTTAAACTCTGTTTCTCCCTCTTTCTTTCTGCCTCTCTGCTCGTCATTATTGCACTTTTTCCTATTTTTGTTCATTATTTCTCTCTTTCTTTCTTCATTTTCTTTCTTTCTGTTTTTCTTTCTTCCTTCTTCTCTCTCTCTCTCTCTCTCTCTCTCTCTCGCTATATATATATATATATATATATATATATATATATATATATATATATATATATATATATATATATATATATATATATATATATATATATATATATATATGTGTGTATATATATAATTTACAAAATCCAAATAAATATCATTTTATTGGCTGTTCTAAAACGTCAGCCATGTTCAAACCTTCAAGATGAAAGGGTCTGTGTACACAGCTGGTTCCTGTTTCATTTTCCCGAGAAGATCCGGCATGTGAGCATGTGTGCTCGTGACCATGGAGATGATCCTCCCTCTGCTCCTCTGGAATGTTTGCAATGTGCGCAAATAAAAAGGAAGCTCCTTCGAGGTACCTGCAGATCTGTGCCGCGGGCCCCGGGCGGCCCCTGCCTTTTTCCACAAACGCACTCAAGTACCACATGTGAGCTAGAACCGAGGCACGCTTACATTTCCGAGGCCATAATTAAGCGCCGCGTGACGAGCCGGTGGCATAAGCCATGGGAAAACTTTCATTCGTTATAGGTTTTTCAGCCTTTGGGAGGGAATGACTCACAAGACGTGTTAAGCTTTCTCTCCTGGCTTTGATCTCTTTGATCTCCAGCAAAACGAACATCAAATGCGACAGAAACAAAATGAAAATCAATCCAAACATCATTTTTGCCGTTCCATGTATTCCGTTACTCCCCAAGCCTGCACAAAATTGAGTCATTTTATTCATATTTATTTTCTTTTGTCTTTTATTAGCGTATTTGGTATTGGAGTAATCCAAAAGTAATTGATAGTAATCCAGTTAAAGTAACCCAACCCAACCCTGCTATTAAGGACATGGTGTCATGATTACCTAAGTGGAGCCACCTGGGGTAATCATCTGGCGCGCTGGAATGCGCTTCCTGATTGGTTCATGTTCCCTTTTTAAGCAGGCTATGCCGAGACCTCTTCGTCTGAGGATTATTTTTTACCCCGTTTGACTCGCCTGATTTTCCTGTGTATTTTTGACTTGTTTACCTGATTCTGCCTGCCTCCGATCCGACCTGCTTCCGTTCCACGCTACGATCTTCTCTCCAGTCCCGGTAAACTCGACCTGCTTCCGTCCCACGCTACGATTGGCTACGTGTCCCGAAGTTGTCTTCACGGCGTTGCTGGTGACGTTCGACGGTCATCGCGTCTCCCGCTAACCCTTTACACTTCCCCAAATAAAAGACTTGTAACGAACGCTCTTGGGTCTCCTGCTCTGTTCTGGTCCGCCCTGACACATGGAGTCATTGTGCTATAACAGGAAGTGTGTATCGTTACCAGGGTTGGGTAGGGTTACTTTAACTGGATTACTTTTAATTACTTTTGGATTACTCCGATACCAAATATGCTAATAAAAGACAAAGGAAACTTAATTTGAATAAAATGATGACTCACGAGACGTGGTAAGCTTTCTCTCCTGGCTTTGATCTTTTTGATCTCCGGGAAAACGAACATCAAATGCGACAGAAACAAAATGAAAATAAATCCAAACAGCTTGCCAACATCATTTTTGCCGTTCCATGTGTTCCGTTACTCCCCAAGCCTGCACAAAATGTGGTCATTTTATTCATATTTAGTTTATTTTATCTTTTATTAGCATTTTTGGTATTGGAGTAATCCAAAAGTCATTGAAAGTAATCCAGTCAAAGTAACCCTACCCAACCCTGCCTACGGGGATGAATAAAGTATCTATCTATCTATCTATCAACATGACAGCGACAAAATATCATCTAAAGTGGATTGTTTCGAAACGGACTCGCTCTCTACATGAATCGAGGTGGTGTAACCCTGGGCACAAAGGTTTCCATCTGCTGCAGGGATGTCCAACTTTTGGCCTAGCGTGTGACGTCATCCACTCCGCTGTGGCTAAACTACAACACAGCACCCCGAGGCCATCCTGTTAATCAACACTGCCTGCTTTCTTTATGATTGTATTTTTCAACACAAGGATACTGCTGGAAATGTGAATTTCCCTACGGGCAGGGTTGGGTAGGGTTACTGGATTACTTTCAATGACTTTTGGATTACTCCAATAACAAATATGCTAATAAAAGACAAAAGAAACTAAATATGAATAAAATGATGACTCACAACACGTGGTAAGCTTTCTCTCCTGGCTTTGATCTCTTTGATCTCCGGCAAAACAAACATAAAATGCGACAGAAACAAAATGAAAATAAATCCCAACATCATTTTTGCCGTTCCATGTATTCTGTTACTCCCCAAGCCTGCACAAAATGTAGTCATTTGATTCATATTTAGTTTCTTTTGTTTTTTATTGGCATATTTGGTATTGGAGTAATCCAAAAGTAATTGAAAGTAATCCAGTTAAAGTAACCCTGCCCAACCCTGGTGTCGACTTAAAATACTTGCCTTCGTAAGTTATGCATGCAAAGTGAAGGCAAAATTTTATTCACAAAACCACATTTTTTAAATAGACTATATATAGGAAAATAAATGTATCGTTTACCAAATTGTTCGAATTAGTTATCTGACTACATTCACCAAACATAACCTTCTTTCACCTAACAATATATGCTGGTTTCTTTTTGTGAGAAGAGACCGGTATTTCCACACGGGGGCAGATTTAATTTCTTAAATAATAAACTAAGTGAATTCCATCAAATTAGCCGAATTAGTGTCGCTCGAGTCTCCGTCGAGCTTTTTTCTCTCGTTCGTCCCTCTCGATGTCCATTCTTCTGAAGTTCTCCCGGCCCACGCCTTTGTCCCAAGCTGGTGCGCCGGATCCTCCCGTGGGCGGGCCAGAGACACTCCACGTGGGCTCCACCTCGTCGCCTCGATGTCTGTCCTTGTGCGTCAGGCCTTCTGCGTCAGAGTCCTAGTATCAACAGAACTAAACAAAACATTCGCATTTGGAACGGCGTGACCTGAAGCTCACTCAGTTAAAATCTTCATTGCACTCGATAAATGTAACTTGTATTTAATCGTATAAAATATCAAATCCTTCAATACGAAATCCGTGGCGGCAGACGCATGCGCACAGTAGCATCAAACCGCTCGCTTCGTTTGCAACGAAAAAAACGATAACGGGATAGAGGCTACCGCGGCGAACTCGTTTGACTCGATTGATTTGCCGTTTTGTGATCGTCGGTGTATCCCGGATGGTACCCATTATCGACAAATTTGCGTTTTTCCGTACAGATTTTCCCGTACGTTGTACACGTCTTAAAGTACATAATAAACGTACTTTGTACGTCAAAAATATACAGGTTGACAGGTATGGTAGAGGTTTAATTCAGTTTAGTGTTTTTCAATCTGTGGGAAGGAACACATCAGGTGTCGACTTGTAACGCTTCGAAAAAGTATTGCATACAAAAATTAGGCAAAAAGTGACTTACAAAAGCACAATTTCAAAATAGTACCGTTTTAGGAAACAATGGGGGAGGCAGTGGCTCAGGGGGTAGAGCGCTCGTCTTGGGATCAAGAAGTCGCAGGTTCGATTCCCCCCTCCTCCGTATCACATGTCGAAGTGTCCTTGGGTAAGACACTGAACCCTTAATATCCCCAATAAGCAGGTTAGCGCCTTACATGGCTGCACGGCCGCTATTGGGAAATGTGGAGCACACTGTAAAGCGCTTTGGGAAGTCTTGACCTGAAAAGCGCTACATAAATGCAGATAATTTCATTTATAGGGGCGGCAGTGGCTCAGGAGGTAGAGCGCTCGTCTTGGGATCAAGAGATCGCAGTTCGAATCCCGGCTCCTCCGTATTACATGTCAAAGTGTCCTTGGGTAAGACACTGAACCCCTAATACCCCCAAAAAGCAGGTTAGCGCCTTACAAGGCTGCACGGCCGCGATTGGGAAATGTGAAGCACATTGTAAAGCGTTTTGGGAAGTCTTGACTTGAAAAGCGCTATAGAAATGCAAATTATTTCATTTCATTTCAATTTAAATTGTCTGAGATGTGAACAGAGGAAACGGACGTGAGTCAGAAAAGCCGAAGGTCTGTGAGTCTGGTTCACACATGCAGACCACAGTTAAACATTGTGTCTGCAAGCCGTCGTAAATCTCTTTGCAAGAACAGGCATGCTTAGATGGTGCCCAGCTGTATGCAGTCCACCCCTCCTTCCCCCACCCCCGAACCCCATCCCCATGAAACAGAAGTAGACCGCAGTATAGGCACCCAACCCAAGACCACAAGCTCCTTTTCCACACAGTGAGTGCGCATTTTCAGCTGTTAAGCATCTGAGACAGGTGGTTGCATCGGGTGAAAGTAGGATACCTGCTTAACCCTGAAAACCGCGTTGCTGCCATTTCGAGCCAGCGGGCCAAGACCCCGACTGACAGATAAGTCAGGGTTTGCACTGTTTTCTTGGAATAATTCTTCCGAACTGCATTTCCTATTCCTAGGGAAGGCCCAGCAGCGACTCCATTTCCTGAGAGTGCTCAGGAAAAATCATCTAAAACGGCAGCTGCAGGTGTCCTTTTACAAAACCACAGTGGAGAGCATTCTAACGTACTGCATTACGGTGTGGTATGCTGGGTGCACGGCAGCAGACAGGAAAGCGCTCCAGAGGGTCATCAAAACAGCCCAGAAAATCGTTGGTTGCTCTCTGCCCAGTCTGGAGGACATTGAAAATATCATCAAGAACTTTTCCCATCCCAGCCACCGCCTCTTTGACCCACTGCCTTCCGGCAAGCGCTACAGGTGACACAAAACAAAAACAAACAGTCTCAGAGACAGTTTCTTCCCCAGAGCCATTACCACCCTAAACACACACCGCACAAAAAACTGAAAACTCTTGCAAACACACTACCTCATACGAAGGTAAAATGGTACTCATGCCTATGTTTCTTGCACAATATTGACATTTTTTTGCACTATGTTGACTATTTTTGCACCAAATGCATATTGCACAACCCTTACGATACCAAACTGTATTACGATACCAAACTGTATGCAACATCCTACATGCCGACATTTTTTTGTGTAAATATTGTGTAAATTATAACCATACTCCTGGTTTTATAACCTTATCTTCTCTGTTCCTTTATCTTCTTGGTTTCTTTTATCCTCACTGCGAATAGGTGAACCTGGAGTGCCATGCCCAATTTTGCTGTCACAATAAGTTAACCCATTTTGTAACAATGACAATAAAGGTATATTCTATTCTATTCTATTCTATTTCTATTAACAGTGGGAGTCTCTCCTTTTTCTACTGTGCCTTTTGTTGATTATTGTGGCAGGGTAGGATGCAGTTATTTTCCAAAAACATGAGCTGAACCGATCCAGCTTCTTCTCCCCAAATCTTAGTCCTTTTGTTTTATAACAATAAATAGTGAATAGAACGAGATAGGCAGCAAGGCAGCGCGGTGGTTAGCGTGTGTGCGGCACAGTTCTGAGGTCATGGGTTCAAACCCAGCTACCAATAGAATAGAATAGAACATACCTTTATTGTTATTCTTGCAACATAGGTTGAATATATTGTGACAACGAAATTGGACGTGGCACTCCAGTTCCACGTTTTACAGTGGAGATAAAGAAAACAAATAAGATAAAGGAATAAAGAAGATGTTTGTACTGTCCTTGTTGCATAGACTTTGTTTTCCTCCGGAGGGGGGTGTATGAGGGGGTGAGGGACAGACAAAGATGGCCGGATCCAACTAGATGTTTGATCTTACTGAACCAACCTTCCTGTGCGGAGTTTGTATGTTCTCCCCGTGCTTGCGTGGGTTTCCCCCGGGCACTCCGGTTTCCTCCAACATTCCAAAATTTTACATAATATTTGGTCATGGAAATTATTTGAATGCAACACAAACTTTTTCTTCTTTTTCCCTGTCTTTTTTCTATTTTTTTTTAATTCCTTTAAAAAAATCTCATTGTGTTTATTTTTTCCTAGCTGTTACTTTTTTCTTTTTGTTCTCTATTTACTTTTTTTCCTTTGTTTCTTTCTTTTCTTTATTTCTGAATTTTTACTTATTTTTTCTCTTCCTTTTGTTTCTTTTTTTCTCAGCTTTTCACTACTTTTTCATTTTGGTATTTTTTTCTTTTTTGTTCTATTTCCCCCCCCCTTCCTTTAAGTCATTTTGTGCACAATTTTACATAATATTTGGTCGTGTAGGGATTAAAGAAGCAAAAACAACCCAAAGAGCCGTTTAGGACCCGAAAGAGCCGGTTCCTTTTAGTGAGCCGAGCCGAAGAAGCCGGTTCTCGAAAAACTCTACTGACTTTACTTAACTTCGTTCTACTTCGACTTTGACTTCAAAATACCGCATTTAGAAAACAACGTCAGGGGAACCCTTGTATTTTGACTTCATGCACCGTAACTTTGACTTCATTTGCTTCTTAATTAGCAATTTCGAGCCCTGATTTTTGTGAGCTGGCTAGATTTTCTTGTCCTCGGAAAAGCTCTGGGCAGTGCGCAATTGCGCATACACACAACAGGGACTTAAAAAAGATCCAGAAAAGTTAAAGCAGCGCAATTTCTCCTTTAAAACAATTTCGAGGTCAATGAATCTAAGCCTAGCTAATATGATTTTCAAGGGCAATAATAGAATATATAACATTTTAGTTTCACTCTCTTTTTACAGGTGTCATTTTTTTATATCTTAAAACTTGCCCAATCGTTTTTAAGGACGCGTGGGAACTCTGTTGAATCCTCATCTGAAAAAAGCAGTCGAAATAGCCACGAGCCCTCAGTTCAGTTGGCTGAACACGCAGAAGTAGTAAAAGAAAGCAGCTGCCGAACGGCGAGCGGCTGAAAATATGACTTTCCAAACTTTTATTGTTGGCTTTCACTCTGAAGATCAGAGAAGTCCGATCGGCCATGAAACTAATAAAAAGAAAAAAACCTGGTAGGTTTAAAGAGACGGTTGCGGCACTGGAGCTAAAGGTTGTGAGTATTATGAGGAATAATACTGAACTTCAGGCCTCTCTGTGCTTTCAAAACATTGGAAAGTTCACATCAGGGTTCGTACGGGTGCTTGAAACTGTTGCCATGTTTCACAACAAGTTTGCCATACATGCTAAGTTTCAGAAATGGGAAATCGGGAGATTTTTTTTCTTGACGTGATTATTATTATTATTATCATCATTCTTCTTCTTCTTATTATTATTATTATTTGAAAAGACAACAATTCCATTCGTTTTTCAATCTACTTTATTGTTATTTTAAGTTTACATGTGATTATTACAATGTCCATTTTTTCTGGTGTTCTATAACATAGTCATATGGACAGGGTTGGGTAGGGTTACTTTAACTGGATTACTTTCAATTACTTTTGGATTACTCCAATACAGAATGCTGATAAAAGACAAAATAAACTAAATATGAATACAATTACTAAATTTTGTGCAGGCTTAGGGAGTAACGGAATACATAGAAGGGCAAAAATGATGTTGGCAAGCTGTTTGGATTTATTTTTATTTTGTTTCTGTCGCATTTTATGTTAAAGAGATCAAAGCCAGGAGAGAAAGCTTACCACGTGTTGTGAGTCATCATTTTATTCATATTGAGTTTCTTTTGTCTTTTATTAGCATATTTGGTATTGGAGTAATCCAAAAGTCATTGAAAGTAATCCAGTTAAAGTAACCCTACCCAACCCTGTTTGAAAACATTTCAAAGTTCACATCAGGGTTCGTACGGGTGCTTGAAATTTGGGTTAAGTGCTTTTCAATGCTTGAAACTGTTGCCATGTTTCACAACAAGTTTGCCATACATGTTAAGTTTCAGAAATGGGAAATCGGGAGATTTTTTTTCTCTCGACGCAATTATTATTATTATTAGTATTATTATTCTTTGAAAAGACAACAATAAAATTCGTTTTTCAATCTACTTTATTGTTATTTTATGTTTACATGTGATTATTACAATGTTCAATGATTCCAAATTTTCTGGTGTTCTTTAACATAGTCATATGGACAGGGTTGGGTAGGGTTACTTTAACTGGATTACTTTCAATTACTTTTGGATTACTTCAATACCAAATATGCTAATAAAAGACAAAAGAAACTAAATAGGAATAAAATGATGACTCAAAACACGTGGCGAGCTTTCTCTCCTGGCTTTGATCTCTTTGATCTCCGGCAAAACGAACATAAAATGTGACAGAAACAAAATGAATATAAATCCAAACAGCTTGCCAACATCATTTTTGCCATTCCACTGTATTCCGTTACTCCCCAAGCCTGCACAAAATTTTGTAATTTTATTCATATTTAGTTTCTTTTGTCTTTTATTAGCATATTTGGTATTGGAGTAATCCAAAAGTAATCGAAAGTAATCCAGTTAAAGTAACCCTACCCAACCCTGTGCGCGCATTCCTCCTCTCCCTAATAAACTGTGAGTACGTTACGCGATTGGGTTCTCCATTCCTTTTTCCTTCCCTGGTTCGTGACACAAAAAACCTGTTAAATGAAGAAACCGACTCGCGTGGAAGACCAGAACCTATTTCAATTTAGTTGGAAACAGCAAATCCGTATCAAATGATGTCACTCGTCTCCTCCTTCATAAATCCTGGTAAGATTAGAGGGGATTAGTTTTGTCCCCGTTGTAACGTGTGTTTGGCTGACAGGATGGCTCGGAGGGAACATCCATGCCAGTAACACGCATTTATACGGCACAACGAAAGCACCATAATGATCGGCATAGCAGCTTGCGCACGCTGCTAAAAATTTGGCGCAGCATAATAACAGTTCGACAGCACACAGAGTTGTAACATAAATTAGTTTGTATTTAAAAACGGGCAAAGGGACAAGATACTTCGGAATGTAACATTGTACTGTATTTTCTGCACTATAAGGCGCACCGGGTTATAGGGCGCACCCCCCAAAAATAGTTTTTAGTCCTATATTTTCCATTCATAAGGAGCACCAGATTATAAGGCGCCACAACGGGGACGGTGGACAAAACAGTCAGATGGTTCAGTCAAACTTATTACCCCCTTAACATTCCCAAAGCTTACAAAGAAGCAAATAAGTGTCTCACACATGTACGGACATAGTGTCCGTACGATGTCACCCAACAAACATTTCTCAGTTTCCATTTTATTTTTTGCTGGCAACTGCGTGGACAGCAAAGTACGAATTTTATTGTGCATGGAAACGGGGTTCTTTACTGTGCATATGACAATAAACACTTTGAATTGAATTTAGTTTAAAAATAGACGCATCACAGAAACATCAAGATCGTTCTAAAACAAGATACCGGGAAAATATAAAGCCAGGGTACCTCAACAAAGTTGTTTTGCAGCCATCACCTTCAATAACGATACGCAACCATGGTCTTCTTACAACCGTGAGTGTAGTAAATCCAGGAGAGTAAAACATTTACAAATACAGAATAGTAAAAAATGTTTTCTCTGTGCCGTAGTGCAACCCAACGCGTGATTCACACTCATCTTTTTCGGCCAATCGCAGGCTTTGTTTTGCCCCTTTAGCCTATGCAAGCCTGTAAATGATAAAAAGGATCCGCCCCCTTTCCCCCCGAATAACTTTAGCCAATAGTGACCGCTTCAAATGATGATTGACACATTGGGTAGGAAATGAAATGCCGGTATATAAATCCCAGCATGCACTGCAGACTACTTCTCCTACGAGGGGAAATCGAGTCGGCGGCTGCTTCCCTTACTTGTGAGACTATGTGACTCTATTGATCCATAGATAAGGCGCACTGTATTATAAGGCGCATGGTCAGCTTTTGAAAAAAATGAAGGCTTTCAGGTGCGCCTTATACTGCAGAAAATACGGTAATAACAGTTTGACAGCACACAGAGTTGTAACATAAATTAGTTTGTATTTAAAAACGGGCAAAGGGACAAGATATTTCGGAATGTCACTTTGTACATTAAATCAGTGGACATATTTACAACATATTTACAACATGTACAATAGAAATGCTACAAAGGCTAAGCAGACATACGAATAAAAGTGCCTTGCTGCCGGAATGGCAGCGGACTGTGCAAAAAATTTTCAATAAAAGAGGCCAGATGTTTAGAGCCGTCAGGGTTTCCACCAGTGGGTTGAAAGCCTAGTGGGCAAGTCTATCGATGAATAGTCCCATTGAAAAGCCCACTCCCACATCACATTGTGCTAACATCCCAAAAATGTGTAGGGTTATAAGCAATGTTCCCTGGAATTTTCCACTCGGTGAGCCAGGCTTGAAACAACAGTGAGCAACAGCAATCCCAAGTGTGGCAACTAAGTCATTAGCAAACATGTCCAAAACTTTCCGGCAATGCAAAATTATTTTTCTCTTTTGAATGAATTGGCTCATGTATTATTGCAAAGGTTGTACGGCCTACAAGCGTCATTTGTTTTTACAATTCTTTCACTAGATTTCCACTTTTTTTCCTGGTATCTTTTGTCGCATAATATTAAAATTTTGGGGGGCTTATTGAGTCGGTTGCACGATACACAACTGTATTTAATCACATTTTTGAGTGGAAGTACAATGTTGGCAACAAGCTTAACTTCATGTAATTGGAAATTATTTGAATGCAACAAAAAACTTTTTCTTCTTTGTCTCTGTTTTTTTTCAATTTTTTTAAAATTCCTTTAAAAAAAAAATCTCATTATGTTTATTTTTTCCTAGCTGTTACTTTTTTTCTTAGTGTTCTCTATTTACTTTTTTTTCGTTTGTTTCTTTCTTGCCTTTTTTTCTGCCTTTTTTTCTGAATGTTTCCTTCTTTTTTCTCTTCCTTTTGTTTCATTTTTTTCTCAGCTTTTCACTACTTTTTCATTTTGGTATTTTTTTCTTTTTTGTTCTATTCCCCCCTTCCTTTAAGTCATTTTGTGCATAATTTTACATAGTATTTGGTCATATAGGGATGAAAGAAGCAAAAACAACCTGAAGAGCCGGTTAGGACCCGAAACAGCCGGTTTCTTTTAGTGAGCCGAGCCGAAGAAGCCGGTTCTCGAAAAACTCTACTGACTTTACTCAACTTCGTTCTACTTCGACCTTGACTTCCAAATACAGCATTTAGAACACAACGTCAGGGGAACCCTTGTATTTTACCTTCGTGCACTATAACTTTGACTTAATTCGCTTCTTAACTAGCAATTTCGAGCCCTGATTTTTGTGAGCCGGCTAGATTTTCTTGTGCCCGGAAAAGCTCTGGGTAGTGCGCGATTGCGCACACACGCAGCCTAGAGGGAACATTGGTTAGGAGCCATCTCATGGACGACCAACCTATATTTATCAAAGTTATTTTTTTGAGGAGGTCTAAATTTTTTGGAAGCTAGAGCTATTGTTGGTGATAGGAATGAGTGTAGAAGTGTTCTAAAAGGATAGTGGGTTGTTTAGACGTGTTATAAAGGATGGGCTGGGCACCCGTATGATGCGGCAGGGGTAAACCAGTGAAAGCTGTCGGCTCCTGCTGTTGAACATAAGACTGTGTTGTGTTTTTTTCCCATTTATTTTCTTTGTTATTGTATGTGTTTGTCTTGCTTTCGGTCACCCCTCTTGAGGGATATGACCAAAGTAGATAGATAGATTTTTTTCCCCAGTCTTCTCTTGTTCCTGACCACCAGGCTTATACGGTTTTCTGGAGGAAACCCTCAGTAGAAATAATAAACGAAATATTGGACAATTAACATTAAGGCATGGGATTTTTCATTAAAGATTAAAGCCGACATGGCAACAATCCAAACACATTTACAGCACGAGGGGGCTATGCTACCCCATGCAGTCGCTGCATATGATACTCATCAAGTGGGATTCATAGTTTGAACTGAATCAGCAGGGATTATACCAGGGGTCTCCAACCTGTTGTCCGTGGGCCCCTGAGGGTGGCTGAGGTGACCGTGGACTAAAAATAGCTCACCAGCGCTGTGGTTTTCTTGTTAATTTATTATTTGTTGATGTAGACTGAGTCTATTTAACCCTACTTCCAATAACTAACCAGGTAATAACAGTAACAACATAGTAATAACAAGTTATTTTAGAAATGCATCTCAAACCGGGTGTCTTTTGCGCCAATTAGTAAAAAAGCTCTTTGGCCTGCTTCTCCTTAGAAGACGCTACAAGTGCATCAGAGTAATAATTAGGATGAGGAACAGCTTCTTCCAGAAACCCATTAGTAAGACGTACTTAATGCAGAAAATCTCATCTCATTAGCTGCACTGCTTATCCTCGGTAGGGTCACGGGGGTGCTGGAGCCCATCCCAGCAATCATCGGGCAGTGGGCAGGGGACACCCTGAACTGGTTGCCAGCCAATCGCAGGGCACACAGGGACAGACAACTCATTCGCTCATTCGCACCTAGGGACAATTTGGACCGGCCAATTCACCTGAAATGTTTTGGAATGTGGGAGGAAACCGGAGTGCCCGGAGGAAACCCACGCAAGCACGGGGAGAACATACAAACTCCGCACAGGAAGTCTGGAGCTGGATTTGAACCCACACAGGAGGTTCCCATGACTTGAACTGTGCTGCACATGTGCTAACCACTGCGCCGCCGTGCTGCCCTAATGTAGAAAATATTTAACTTTAAACTTTTTGAAGACACCTCAAACACCACACCCCTCTAAGATGTTTTATCCTTTTGCACATGTCTATTGTTTTAATATTTTACTTGCACTGAAAGAAAAAGCACTCCAAATTTGTTATACTTGTATAACAATAATAAAGCCCATTCATCATCAGGGTTGGGTAGGGTTACGTTAACTGGATTACTTTCAATTACTTTTGGATTACTCCAATACCAAATATGCTAATAAAAGACAAAAGAAACTCAATATGGATAAAATGCTTTCTGTCCTGGCTTTGATCTCTTTGATCTCCGGCAAAAATAACATAAAATGCGACAGAAACAAAATGAATCGAAATCCAAACAGCTTGCCAAAATAATTTTTGCCGTTCAATGTATTCCATTACTCCCCAAGCCTTTAGTAATTTAATTCCTATTTAGTTTCTTTTGTCTTTTATGAGCATATTTGGTATTGGAGTAATCCAAAAAGTAATTGAAAGTAATCCAGTTAAAGTAACCCTACCCAACCCTGTGCACGCATTCCTCCTCTCTCTAATAAACTGTGAGTACGTTACGCCATTGGGTTCTCCATTCCTGTAATTGAAAGTAATCCAGTTGAAGTAACCCTACCCAACCCTGTTTATCATTTATTCAAAAGTAGCTATCATCTTAGAAAGGTTGAAGACCCCTGGGTTAGCTTGTTACAAAGTAGGCGTCACGTTTAATTCATAAGAGGTAGTTCAGTTGGATGTTCTTTCGGCCACAGTCTAAAGTATATGCTCACAAATGGCCGTACTTCTCTTTGCAGTGCAGAATATGTCTGTACACTCTGTCTATCCTGTCTTGAAGGACGGCTGCATGCTCCTCCGAGAGGAAGCCCAATTTTACCCACAAAGGCTCACTGTCTTTGTAGAGCTCCTGAAGATTTTTGCTGGAATCGCTGCCTCGGTGCAATTCGGCAACGCGCTGCGCAGTCCTCTTCCTGAAGATGCACACGGAACTCAGCACAGTTTGGTGGTATCGCTCCCACATGTGCAAAACACGGAATCCGTGCACTAACCCGGCTTCGTTATCGATAAAAACAAGGTTTCCTCGAGGGGTCTTCAGGAGATTGTTCGTATCCCTCTCCATGATGCGAGCGTCCCACTGCAGGCTGAACAGATTGCTTACCAGCCTGTCGAAATTGGCTGTTATATAGTCGAACAGAATCAGATCGCTCCATTGCATCAGCTCCACTAGTTCTGCTACAGTTTTGTTGAGGAGTTGCGGGTGCAACCCCCGACTCTCCTGGCGCAGAGGAGAGGGTGTGATCACCCCACTCAAGTTGGAGACCCACGCGGTGAGAGAAACCACGGAGTGCTCGCTCCATTGTAATCCAGCGAGGCGCGTCCTCACCACCCCCCATTGTTCACCGTTTAGCTGGGAAAGAGCCAGAGGAGGTACGTTCGTGATGCCCATTAAAGAAGCGAGGTAATAGGTCAAAGTTTCGCCTTGCACCTGATCCATATTGATACCGTAGCGCACGCAGGCTTTGGAGCCGTCCTCGAAAGTGGCCAGCTGGTTGGAGACCCTCCCGCATCCTGGCTCCAGCTTCACCACCCGCAAATCCCGCGATCTGTCTCTCCAAGCTCGCGCGTGTTCTTCAGCAAAGCCAACTGGGAGCAGATCCTCCAACCAGGTGCTCCAAAAGATCCCATCCTCTACCGGGGTGTCCGATACGGAGTTAGCTCCACGCGGGGATGTCGTATTCCTTTGGTCCTGGCTTTCACTCGCATTGCAAGCCCCCGATGCGGTTCTGCGTGTCGCCGGGACAGCCAGCAGAGTCCGGAAAGTTTTGGCGGATAGATCCACGGGGAGTCCCGTGAAGCCCCTTTTGTGTCGTTCCAAGCGGTCCTCCAGCGAGCTCCAGACGTAGAAGACCCCCGCAAAAGCGCCCAGGAAAAGCAGGGCGAATAAGTTGGATGTGGCGACCCTCATGACGACCACGCACACGGATGAAGAATGAAAAAGATCGAGTTGAATTCGATCGGCAGCAGAGCCTGAGCGTCTCCCGAGCCCGACAGCAGCTGCCCTGCGGACTGATCGTAAGAGTGATCCCGCAGCGGTGTTTTGTTCATATCAGTTGTGGATCAAAAACCTCCTCGTGGCGGGGAGGTTTTGGACATGTCCTCTGTTGAACCTTCCGGTGATAGAGTGGCTCTGCGCCGGTGAACACCTCAATGCTTCTCATCCTCTTCTGGCTCGCTTTGCCCTCCTCGCTCTCTCCCACTCTTTCTTTCTCTCCCTCCAGCTAACTGGCTGAGTTTGATTTGTGGCGGTGTTGGGAGGCTTAGGAGGTGGGACACGTGACTCCAGTCCCGGGTTGGTGGGAGGGTCGTTTTGTGAAGGGGAAAGGGAGGAGCGCGGCAAGTTCTCCACTGTGAAAAAGAGGTGGGGGGTAGTCTTTTATCTTGGTTAATTTAGAATCCTTTTTCAAATCTGAATTTAATCTCGAAGGTTTTCCTTGCCATAAAAGATTGGATAAACCAGCACTAGACTAAACATGCTTTAGACTAGGAATTTGTAATACCCATTGCAGCCTGGTCATCCTGAGAGGGGGAAAACAGTGTTCATTTTAAAAGTGATGGGTCCCAGGGACTCGCATACTCAAAAATCTATGGGTTCCAACAGAGATCTATAGGTCCCCAAAATTTAGTGTGGTCCATGCCCTTACAAACTGTCGTATTTTCCCTTACAAAATACCCCAAAAATATTTTTCTCTTCAAACATGTTTATTTATGTAGTTTAACATGTTATATTGTACATGTGTTTCCTTATATCATCTCATCTCATCTCATCAGCTGCACCGCTTATCCTCAGTAGGGTCGCAGGGGTGCTGGAGCCCATCCCAGCAATCATCGGGCAGTGGGCAGGGGACACCCTGAACTGGTTGCCAGCCAATCGCAGGGCACACAGGGACAGACAATTTGCTCGCTCATTCACACCTAGGGACAATTTGGACCGGCCAATCCACCTGAAATACATGTCTTTGGAATGTGGGAGGAAACCGGAGTGCCCGGAGGAAACCCACGCAAGCACAGGGAGAACATACAAACTCCGCATAGGAAGTCCGGTAGCTGGATTTGAACCCACACAGGAGGTTCCCAAGACCTTAGAACTGTGCCACTGCGTCGCCGTGCTGCCTCCTTATATCATACTATATATTGTTAATGAACATTTTGTTGAGTTGCTCGACATGAATGAGGTTTATTATAAAAAAAAGTTCAAAAATTAAGTCGCTTGCACGTTCACTGTAGAAGGAAAAAATACATGCAAACATTTTCTGCATTAAATTATTGTCGGTAATATACTGATTAAAAGGGATCACCGCAAACCTGTCTTTTTTCATTTTCTCCTTTTATACTTCCTTTTTTTCTTAACTTCTTTATACAACATAATCATTCGTAATATAATGCATCAAAGCAAGTGAGCCGTTTGAGAGCCGGCTCTCTTTAATGAGTTCTTAACAACAGTAAAAATAAAATCATTGTACCGTATTTTCCGCACTATAAGGCGCACCTATAAGTCTTAATTTTTTTCAAAAGCTGACCATGCGCCTTATAATACAGTGCGCCTTATTTATGGATCAATATTAAATCGTAAAGTCTTCAAACTAACTTGCAGCCGCCGACTCGATTTTCCCCCGAACGCCAAGTAGTCCGCGGTGTATGCTGGGATTTATTTACTGGCGTTTCATTGGCTAACCAATGTGTCAATCATCATTTGAATCAATCACTATTGGCTAAAGTTATTCGGAGGTCAAGGGGCGGATCCCTTTTATCATTTACAGGCTGGCATTGGCTTAAACTGTAAAACAAAGCCTGCAATTGGCCGAAAAAGATGTGTGAATCATCAGTTGAATCGATCACTATTGGCTAAAGTTATTCGGAGGTCAAGAGGCGGATACTTTTTATCATTTACAGGCTGGCATTGGCTAAAGCGGCAAAACAAAGCCTGCAATTGGCCGAAAAAGATGAATGTGTATAGCGCGTGGTTGACGGCATACAGAAAGCATTTTTTTACAATTTTGTATTTGTAAATATTTTATTCTCCTGGATTTACTAAACTCACGGATATAAGAGGACCATGGCTGCACATTACTATTGAACACAACGACTTCGGTGAGCTACTCTGGCTATATATTTTCCCAGTATCTTGTTTCAGACTGAACTCGATGTTTCTGTGATAAGCGGTGCAGATAATGGATGGAATGGAGTGTCTATTTTTAAATTAAACTCAATTCCAAGTGTTTATTGTCATATGCACAGTAAAGTTGCAAGCGAAAAAGAAAATAGAAACTAAGGAATGGTTGGCATTTCTTGAATCCCAAGACTTTAACCTTCCGAATGATATTTGAAACGATGCATTTGAGTGACATCGTACGGACACAGCATCCGCACGTGTCTACGACACGTATTTGCTTCTTTGCAAGCTTTGGGAATGTTAAGGAGGTAATCAGTTTGACTGAACTATCTGACTGTTTTGTCGACGTTCCCATTGTAGCGCCTTATAATCCGGTGCGCCTTATCTATGGAATATATACGACCAAAAACTATTTTTGGGAGGTGCGCCCTATAACCCGGTGCGTCCTATAGTGCGGAAAATACGGTACTCACTTGGTTGTCCCAAAGTCATTTGTACACGCTTGGATTTTTTGTGTATGCATGTTTTCAGTAATCAGGCATTCAGATGCAAAGCCATTGATAATAAAAACCCACATTTTTCCATACACAGGTGAAATTTTGTTTGTATCACAGTTGAATGCACTTGTTTAGTTTGGTGATGGCCCTGGTAAAGAGACTGTATCTGAACCTATAAGTCCTTGATTAAGGGCTATACAAATAAAATAATAAAATAAAAATGACTTGTTTTGAAGGACCTGTAGCGCCACCCACAGGGCAGCAGGTCAAAGATGTGGTGGGCAGAATGAGAGGAGTCCTTTAGATTCCTCTAATGTGGTTAGCTCTGCTGTGGTATCGCAAACTGGTAATGCCCTCCTAACTGGGCAGAGAGCATTCAATTATTTTCTGGGCTGTGTTGATGACTGTATGGCGTTTCTATCTGCTGGTGTTTCTGTATTCCAGAATGCTTTCCACTTCCACTGAATTCCTCTTCATTGGCTTCACCTGAGAAGGTAGCCGTTTGGTGTCATTGTTGGGAATTGAACTATTAAAATGTAGCGTTTACCAAATTGTTCGAATTAGTTATCTGACTCCATTAACGAAACATACCATTCATTCACTCAACAATGCATGCTATTTTCTTCTTGGGAAAATATTGGCAAGAGACCGGCATTTCCACCCGGGGGCAGATTTATTTTCTTAAAGTATTTAACTAAGTGAATTCCATCGAATTAGTCTTCGTCAAGCCTCCCTCTCGATTGTCCCTCGCGATTGATCTTCTTCTTCTGAAGTTCTTCTGCCCACGTCTTTTCACAAGCCGGCGTGTCGGCCACCCCCATGGGCGGGCCAGGAACGCCTGGCCCTCTCCGTCAGCGTACTGTTATCAACAGAACTGAACAAAACAGTCGCATTCGGAACGACGCGACCTGTCATTGACCTTCAGCCTTCTCTGTGAAAAATCTTCATTGCATTCAATCAATGTAACTTATATAAAATTGTATAAAATCCCTTATAGTCAAATAAATAAAATATAAAATCCTTCATGGTGCATGTAAACACTTCACCAGACTACGTCACCTAGCCAAAATAACATATGACGAGGATGAAAAACACATAAACAAACATGTGGCAAAGAAAACAAGCATAATGGAGGACGACAACCTGAATGGTGAGTGGAGCTTCCCTCCATGCACTTGGATCAAACTAAAAAGACTATTGCTAGCGAGAAAAGTGTAGCAATGGTCATTTATCTGAAAAGTTTGTTTATCGAAGTGGGAGACAAGTAGCCCTCTATAAAAAAAAGCACCACCAAAAAGTGCTCCCCAACGTGAGATTTTGCCTTCACTATGTCCGAAGAATAACAGCTTTCTAATAAATTGCAGTCTGCAGAAGTAATACTTTTTTGCTACGAAGACAAAGTCTCCTGCTTTTGGTTGAAATAGATGCCTATTGAAGTATGATAGATACAGTAGATATAGTACACCCTAATTTGCTTTAATATCATATTTGGGAGCTGAAGTCATTTAAGTCACCCACAGGTTTTGCTGAAGCGGTCAATTGAATAATACTGTGGTTAAACACATTTCATAGTTTTAATTAACACCAGATCGGTGGTAGGGAAGGCCCAGCAGTGACTCAATTTCTTGAGAGTGCTCAGGGAAAATCATCTGAAACGGCAGCTGCTGGTGTCCTTTTACAGAACCACAGTGGAGAGCATTCTAACATACTGCATTACAGTGTGGCATGCTGGGTACACGGCAGAAAAACGCTTTAGAGGGTCATCAACACAGCCCAGAGAATCGTTGGTTGCTCTCTACCCAGTCTGGAAGACATTGCCTGCTTTCGCTACCTCAGCAGAGCAGAAAACATCATCAAGGACTTTTCTTATCCCGGCCACCACTTAAAAAATAATTTAAGAGAATAAATCTGCCCCCCTGTGAAAATGCCTGTCTCATGTCAATATGTTTTCCTAAAATTAAGAAAAGAGCACGCATTGTTAGCAGAAAAAAGTTTGTGTTTGGTTGATGGAGTCACATAACTAATTCGAATAATTTGGCAAACGCTACATTTGTAAATATAGTTTTTCCCCTAACACTATCTAACAATGGCTTTAACACCAACCACATTTTAAGAGGAAAAACGGTTTTGTACTTACAACAGCCGCTCCTGTATATAAGCCGCATGCACCCACATTTAAGCATGTAATACAATCACAGAATTAGCCCAAACCCGGCTTTGAGACCGCGATTGTAACTGAATATAAAGTACACAGTCTAGAAACCACAGCCGGCAAAATGAACAGAAAATGATACCGGTACTTAAATTTGATGCAGACCTGCAGAGTCCGGGTACCCGGTGAAACTAATCCAAGGAAAAAAAGTCTATATTTCCAAAGGTAAGGGTGGGAAAAATATATATCCACTATTGTCCGCCGCGACAACAGATCTCACTCACTTTTACCCCACTTCCTGTCAGCCCGCGTTTGCGCCGCCCCTCTTTTTTAATTCGCAAAACATATCAGAATAAGTGTCTCAAATGAATACATTACAAAAATATGCAGGTGCAAATACATATTAGACATCGGTTACACATATTTACAAAGAAAGACGGTACACCGAGAGAGTTTTCAAAGCTTTAATTATAATATTATAACTTTCATCCCAAACCGTGCCTGTGAAGGGTAGCAAAACGCTACAAGCAACACGCTCGCAACACAGCAAACGGGTCTGTTAAAAAAAAAACATACCGTACTTGTAGAAGCCACGGTAAACCGTCCTCATCTTCCTCCCTATAACTGACGTCATCAATGTCGTCTTCCTTCAATATGGGAAAGAGACTTTGTCATATAGACGCAGTCCCATGCTCCCTTATTCAAAAACACGCTAGCAACACGCTCGCAAAGTGAAGTTCACGTGCAGTAGCTCTGTTTCCTTCTTTATCGGACTGCTCGTTTGCTGTTAGCTTGAAAGCTACGTCATGTGCCTTTCTTTAAGCAAATTGCATGATGAGGATATGTCAACGCTAATTTAATTGGCGCACAAGCTAAGAATTTGCAGTCTTCCTCGGCGCATATATTCCACCGGTCTAAATCTTACCTTTTGTAAATTATGTAAATTTGTAAATAAAATGACATAATTTGGCCGCATCACTGAATAAGCCGCAGGGTTGAAAGTTTGGGAAAAAAGTAGCGGCTTATAGTCCGGAATTTACGGTAACCTGTGCGAAGAAAATGTGTGCAGTGACATATTTCAATATAACAACAAAAGCCTCCCGGTTCTGCAAATGTTTGAGTGTGTGTCAGAGAAAAGGGTGAGAGACTGGGCAAGGAAAGCTCATGAAAAGTTTGAAAGGTAAAAGAGTCGGTGCGTAAAATTGCACAGAGCTTTTTGTTTTGTCGCTCGTTGTAGTTTTGTCACAAGCTGTGTGGAGTTTACAATGAGAGGCAATAATGTGTTTTCAACCATGCTCTGCAAATCAGCCATCTGCTCCGCAACTAATATATAATTTGTAATTCGCCATTTAAAATGTTCCATATGGTCCTGTTTATTTTTTTCATGGTAGTCCTTTTCTGTGAGACTGCCCCATTGCTCTTTCTTCTGTGTTTTTTTTCACAATTTACACCTCAATGAATTCATGAATTTCTACATAGTTGACTACAGGGTTGGGTAGGGTTACTTTAACTGGATTACTTTCATTTACTTTTGGATTACTCACTCCAATACCAAATATGCTAATAAAAGACAAAATAAACTAAATATGAATAAAATGATGACTCACAACACGTGGTAAGCTTTCTCTCCTGGCTTTGATCTCTTTGATCTCCGGACGACAGAAACAAAATGAAAATCAATCCAAACAGCTTGCTGACATCATTTTTGCCGTTCCATGTATTCCGTTACTCCCCAAGCCTGCACAAAATTTACTCATTTTATTCCTATTTGGTTTCTTTTGTCCTTTATGAGCATATTTGGTATTGGAGTAATCCAAAAGTAATTGAAAGTATTCCCGTTAAAGTAACCCTACCCAACCCTGCTATTAAAGACATGGAGTCATTGTGCTATAACAGGGTGTGTGTATCGTTGCCAGGGTTGGGTAGGGTTACTTGAACTTGATTACTTTCAATGACTTTTGGATGACTCCAATACCAAATACGCTAATAAAAGACAAAAGAAACTAAATATGAATAAAATGATGACTCAAAACAAGTGGTAAGCTTTCTCTCCTGGCTTTGATCTCTTTGATCTCCGGCAAAACGAACATAAAATGCGACAGAAACAAAATGAAAAGATATAATAATCATCGTAGTACCTGAAGGATTTTATATACTTGACTATAAAGGATTTTATATGATTGACTACAAATTGCTTTTAATGCAAAATATAATCACTGACTGGGCTGTAGTTCAATGAAAGGAAACCTTGGTGGAACATGTTGTTTACAGGCACAGCGGGAACAGGACGTGAGGCTGATAAGATGATCAGCACATCCAGATGCAGAAAGACCCGGGGGGCTTCCTTGGCACGCCCATGGGAGGAGTCGGCACGCCGTTATGCGGGGAGAAGATGGTGACTAAGAAAGAGCTAAAGGACTTCAGAAGAGGGCTTCTCAGAGATTCCAACGACATTAATTCGGCCGTTTTTGATGGAGTACACTTAGTTAAATTGTTAACGAAATTAAATCTGCCCCTGTGTGAGGATGTCGGCTTTCCTGTTCATCTTTTCCCTCAAAAATCGAGCATAAAATTAATTTACATCCCTCCATACTTTTGGGTGAATTCATTATTTAAATAGGGTTTCACAAGTTTTAGATGTAAATAAGTAAACTTTTTAAGGTCATCATCTAAATTGTTCCATGAATTAATAGCTTTTGGCGAGAAATATTGGGCCGAATTCCCCTGAGATAATGAGTGTCTGGTCTGCAGGGAAATAACTATTGAATATTTGTTGGGAGTTGGTACATGGCAAGACTCTTTAAAAGACAGTCCAACTAAATGTCGAAGTGAAAATAATGAATTTGGCTTCTGGTAATTTCACTTTGGAGGCAAAAAAATATATAGATATAACAGCAGTGTTCATTTGAGCTGTAAAAAGTGATGGGTCCCGGGGACTCGCATGCTCAAAAATCTCTGGGTCCCAAACAGAGATCTATGGGTCCCCAAAATTTAGTGTTATCGAGTTTGAAATTGTAAATCGGCGACAAATATATAATAAAAATCTAGATATTCATTCAGTTTTAATCATCACACTTAATTGGTAATACAAAGCAATTATCACTTCAGATTTTTCAGTTCACAAAAATATTGTACATTACACAAGATAATATTGCTGAAATATGAGTCTATATTCATGCAGTTATAATCACTTCAGATTTTTCAGTTCATATATTCTTCGTGGTTTGCCGTCCCGCCACAGTTGTAATGCCTTCTCAAGGTGCAATTGCAGCAACGGAATTTCCATAGCTAATTTGTGGTTTTCATTGTCGTTGTGTCGATCCAATGTGCTTTTTCTGAAAGTTCGTATTGCGAAATGATTTATGCAATCCAGTTTTTTTGTCACGCTGGGTGCACGCATCACAGAACATGTAGCCTCCATTATCATCCTCCTCATAGCGCAACCAGGAATATAATTGAGTCCATTTAGGCAGAAACGTCCTTTTCTTGCTAGGAGTATTCTTTTGTGTATTTTCTTTCGTCGAATCGTTTGCTTCAACACACGTGTTTTCCTTGCCTTCGCGGTCTTCCGAAGAATTTCTCTGCCGTTTTTTCGTGCCGGAATTATTGCCGTTGTTATCACTTTCTGTATTAAGTTTCGACTTATTACAGACTCTGAAGAAATTACCAATTTTTTGTTGATTTGCACCTAACACGGACGCATACTTCTCTTTCACTCGACAACCACCAAAACAATGACGTCATCTCGAAGCAACGAGATCTCGTTTGCAGAGATCGGCGCGAGACCAAAACAACAATGGCGGATCTGCCTGACGAAAATTTTGGAGTGCGCTAAATCTTTGTTAAAAAAAAAAAGTAATCGAGTAATAATGACAATTTGGTGTCAAAAAAGTTGCGTCCCGGAGACGCACGTTGATTTGAGACTATGCGTCCCCAGCAAAAATCATGCGTCTAGGACGCAGGGACGCCGGCAAACCAGAACACTGTAACAGCAACATACTCTTAATATTCAGACACAGGAAATAAGTGAGGCCTGAGGGCATTGCTGGAGTTCCGTCGGATGTGAGTCGGAGTCAACATGTCCGGACAGGGTCTTTGTTCCACAGACTCCTCGGTTCTGGTCTCTTTCATCCCCCAGCGCAAGTGTGGGCATGTTCACATATCAAAGTGATCTGTTTCTTACCATGTGTTAGCTTGCAGGTCAGAAAACTCCCGCTGCATTCCATCCCCCCTTTGCTTCCTCGTAAAGGTCCACATCCCTCCCCAGCAATGTTCCCTGTCATTTTGCAGGGGTCTGAGCGTTGACACAAAGTCGGTGAGCAACGCTTGAAACAACAGTGAGCAACGGCAATCCCAACTGTGGCAACTAAGTCATTATCAAATATGTCCAGAACTTGACATCACGTTACATTTTGCTGAGTTTCCGGCAATGCAAAAACAACAATTCTTTCACAAGATTTCCATTTCTCTTTTTCCTGGTATCTTTTGTCGCATAATACTAACATTTTGGGGCGCTTGTTGAGTCGGTTGCACGATACACAACTGTATTTAATCACATTTATTTAGTGGAAGTACAATGTTGGCAACAAGATTGACTTGGTATAATTGGAAATTATTTAATTGCAACACAAACTTTTTCTTTTTTTTCTCTGTTTTTCTACTTTTTAAAAGAAATTCCTTTAAAAAAATCTCATTGTGTTTATTTTTTCCTCGCTGTTATTTTTTTCTTTGTGTTCTCTACTTACTTTTTTTCCTTTTTTTCTTTCTTGCCTTTTTTTCTGAATTTTTCCTGCTCTTTTTTCTCTTCCTTTTGTTTCTTTTTTTCTCAGCTTTTCACTACTTTTTCATTTTGCTATTTTTTTCTTTTTTGTTCTAATTCCCCTTCCTTTAAGTCATTTTGTGCATAATTTTACATAATATTTGGTCACATAGGGATGAAAGAAGCAAAAACAACCTGAGGAGCCGTTTAGGATCCAAAAGAGCCGGTTCCTTTTAGTGAGCCGAGCCGAAGAAGCCTGTTCTCGAAAAACTCGACTGACTTTACTCGACTTTGTTCTACTTCGACCTTGACTTCAAACTACTGCATTTAATACACAACGTCATGGGATCCCTTGTAGTTTTACCTTCATGCACCGTAACTTTGACTTAATTCGCTTCTTAATTAGCAATTTCGAGCCCTGATTCTTGTGAGCTGGCTCGATTTTCTTATGCGTGGAAAAGCTCTGGGTAGTGCGCAATTGCGCACACATGCAGCTTAGAGGGAACATTGCCCCCCAGAGGCTAGTTTTCCTGCGGTCAAGCGCTGCAGAGACCCTGGCCGTCTGTCATTTGGTCTGCAGCTGTGGTCTGAGTTTCACAGCGTGGTGCCGCTTGTGCAGTGTAGATCACCAGAAAGGGGATATGAGATTTTTCCGGGGTCAGGAAAGATGAAAAGAGAACGGAGTGGACCTGTGATTTTCCCTTTATAGTTTAAGGTTAGTTCGCAAATTGCAATAAGTCACAACTCCCTTGACACTTTGCAGCACTTTATCTTCTGGACTGAATAATGAATGTGCAAGATTTTCCATTAGCGTTGAAAGCTATGATTATTTCACAGGGCCCGACAATTACTCATGCCCTGGGATTAAAGCTGGGGGAGGTGGGAGCTTGCTATCTATTGGGATGGATTCCTCGTCTTCAAGTCTTCTTCGTCGTTGAAAAATATGTGTGACTTTGTGCAAATTGGTTTTGCGACTTCCATCTGTAAGCAGCTTCCATAAAGAAGACAGGATTGCATATAAAAAAGTAGTAGGTTGTCTTTCAAACTCTACTGGCAAATAAACACCAACAACTCTCTGTTTGTGCCCAGTTTTCTCACCACCTCTTTGACCCGCTGCCTTCCGGCAAGCGCTACAAGTCACACAAAAGAAAAACAAACAGACTCAGAGACAGTTTCTTCCGCAGAGCTATTACCACCCTTAACACACACCGCACAAAAAACTGAAACTTTTGCAAACACACTACCTCACACAGATGTCAAATTGTATTCATGCCTATGCTCACTTTGCACAATGTTGACTATTTTTGCACAATGTTGAAAATTTTTTGCACAATGTTGACTATCTTTGCACGCATATTGCACTAATACGATCCCAAAACTGTATGTAACATCCTACATGCCCACATTGCTTGTGTAAATATTGTGTAAATTATAACCAGGGTTGGGTAGGGTTACTTTAACTGGATTACTTTCAATTACGTTTGGATTACTCCAATAGCAAATATGCTAATGAAAGACAAAATAAACTAAATATGAACAAAATGACTACATTTTGTGCAGGCTTGGGGAGTAACGGAATACATGGAACGGCAAAAATGATGTTGGCAAGCTGTTTGGATTTATTTTCATTTTGTTTCTGTTGCATTTTATGTTAAAGAGATCAAAGCCAGGAGAGAAAGCTTACCACGTGTTGTGAGTCATCATTTTATTCATATTTAGTTTCTTTTGTCTTTTATCAGCATATTTGGTATTGGAGTAATCCAAAAGTAATTGATAGTAATCCAGTTAAAGTAACCCTACCCAACCCTGATTATAACCTTATCTTCTTTGTTCCTTTATCGTCTTTGTTTTCTTTTATCCTCACTGTTAAATGTGATACTGGAGTGCCACGTCCAATTTCGTTTGATCTGTCGTCTTTTATACCTTTATATTCTATATTTATTTTTATTTTTGCTCTGCAACTATTCATTAAACATTGTAGAAGCTGTAATTCATCATAATGTACAGTAAATGTACATTGCATTGGCACTAAAGTAAAAAGTCAGTCTTCCTGAGGAGCTTGGGACTGAATCCTCAGACAGAGGGTCAAGATGATAAGATTAGAACAACCTTGAAGGGAGAATGTCTCTCGTCACAGTTGGTTAATTAGAACCCAATAAACCAGTGTTGATGATGTGCCCCTTGAGTGTTTTTCCTGGTCAGATGACTGGAGACTGCTGACACTTGGTACCTTTGAAGTCGCTAATCATGTGGTGTCTTTTTTTAGAATTATTCTACTGAACAGAGGCTAAATTGTACTTAGAAGACTCTGTTCTTGTGTCTGTTGAACTCAGTTTTGATTGTGTTTGGTGTGCGATACTGGGAATTTTAGTATCAACATGATCTAAGTAAATATATGGCACCAGTGATTGATACTGATTGTAGGATTTTAGACATTTGACTATAAAGGATTTTAAACAATTGAATACAAGTTACATTTATTGAGTGCAATGAAGATTATCACCGAGTAGGCTTTAGTTCAATGACGGTCCCGCTGTTCCGAAGGCAGAATATTTTGTCTAGTTCTGTTGATAACAAGACTCTGACGGAGGGAAGGCAGGCATTGTTTGGAAAAACGCTCTCTGTATTTTTGGTTGGTGCAGACATCGTGGCGCTCTTCTCCGAGACGGTGGAGCCCAGGGGGCTTCGTTGGCGCGCCCATGGGAGGAGCCAGCACACCATCATGTGGGAAGACGTGGGCAGAGAAGAGAAGGCTAGAGGGCTTGAAGAGAGGGTTTCCCAGAGACTCCAACAAAACCAATTCGGCCGATTCGATGGAGTACACTTAGTTAAATTTGTTAATGACATTAAATCTGCCCCCGTGTGAAAATGTCGGCTTTTCTTGTTCATCTTTTCCATCAAGAAACGAGCGTGCATAAATTGTTGTGAGAATGTAGGTTATGTTTGGTTAATGGAGTCAGATAACTAATCCGGACAATCTGGTAAACGATACATTTTAATATTTATGGGTATTTTAATACTTTAGGTATGATAAGAATACTTACCAAGTGATCATGAAAACTAGCTAGAGAATGAGCAATGGTTCTTACAATGATACAGGGACTTTCTTGTCATGATTGCCGATTCAGAGCACCTGCGACTGCTTGATTGGCGACAACAGCCCGGACAGCTGATTGGCTGATGATCTCTTCTTAAACCCCCGGCTTCCAAGAGGAAGCCGTCAGATCCTTATGCGAACTGTTGCCTCCAGCTCAGTAAGCCCTTATATCAGACTCTGTCACTACCCTGCTTTTCTCTGCCTGATCCTCGTTGCCAACCTGTTTTCCGGACCTGACTCTGCCCCGTTCTGCCTGCCCGTTATCTGATCTGTTTTGCCCCGTTACCTGCCTGCCTCCTGTTGCCTACCTTGTTTCTGAACTTGACATCGCCCTTTCTCTCCAGTCCGGTCTAGCGACTTGTAATTCTTCCACTGCCACTTCCGCATCTCCTGCTCGCCTTTTCCGTCAACCATCGGATCGTGGAAGCAAGCTCTGCTCTCCCTCTTTATTAATAAAAACTGGGAAAACGAGCGCTATTGGGTCCTGTGTTTGTTTCTGGTCTGTGATACTTTCTAACATGTGCAAAATAATCAGATGAGTGTGTAGAATATCTAACCTACTAAAGACTGCATCGGTGTCCAAATATCTGGCTTTTATGCCTTGACCTCCGTGCCAAAGCCCCAATTAAATAAATGAGTTTATTGTTCTACTTTATGTTCCTGTTCATTGACTTATTGATTTACTATAATAGCGCTTGTGCCGGTTGCTGTGTTAAAATGTCTTATGCGGGTGTTGAACAGGGTTGGGTAGGGTTACTTTAACTTGATTACTTTCGATTACTTTTGCATTACTCCAATACCAAATATGCTAATAAAAGACAAAAGAAACTAAATTTGAATAAAATGATGACTCACAACACGTGGTAAGCTTTCTCTCCTGGCTTTGATCTCTTTGATCTCCGGCAAAACGAACATCAAATGCGACGGAAACAAAATGAAAATAAATCCAAACAGCTTGCCGACAACATTTTTGCCGTTCCATGTATTCCGTTACTCCCCAAGCCTGCACAAAATGGAGTCATTTTATTCGTATTTAGTTTCTTTTGTCTTTTATTAGCATATTTGGTATTGGAGTAATCCAAAAGTAACTGAAAGTAATCCAGTTAAAGTAACCCGACCCAACCCTGACTGTTTACATACAGTCTATTAATGAATTCCCCAGAATCTGTATTGACACCAGATCCTCCCACATTCCAAAAACATGCATGTCAGGTTGATTGGCTTAACTGAAATCTCCTTAGGTGTGAATGAGCAGGGTTGGGTAGGGTTACTTTAACGTGATTACTTTCAATTACTTTTGGATGACTCAATACCAAATATTCTCATAAAAGACAAACGAAACTAAAAATGAATAAAATGACGACTCACAACACGTGGTAAGCTTTCTCTCCTGGCTTTGATCTCTTTGATCTCCGGCAAAACGAACATCAAATGCGACAGAAACAAAATGAAAATAAATCCAAACAACATTTTTGCAGTTCCATGTATTCAATTACTCCCCAAGCCTGCACAAAATGTAGTCATTTTATTCCTATTTAGTTGATTTTGTCTTTTATTAGCATATTTGGTATTGGAGTAATCCAAAAGTAACTGAAAGTAATCCAGTTAAAGTAACCCTACCCAACCCTGTGAATTGTAACATTTGAAGCACTGATTGATGAGGAAGACCCATCGCCACCATCGTGTTCTGCAGCTCTCCAGGGACCAGAAATAATTTGAGATCGGGTTTCACATCCTTCTAAGGTTTCAGTAATAATGTCGCAGCTGGAAATCTTAAGGGCGAGCGTCATGAACTGCTTGCCCCCAATCCGATCAGACCGGAATTAATCTTTTGCTACGTGCCATGTGCGACACTTATTGTTTTGGTGCGCTTGTCGTTATGGAAATGTCAAAACCAAACGGCCTCCATGATAAATTACAATGAGAGCCAAAGGAGCTCAGGCAATGATTTGTGACACTAGGTCAGGAGTCTGCAACCCAAAATGTAAAAAGTGGCATATTGGACCGAAAAAAACAAATTTGTCTGTAGCCGCAAACAATTAAAAGCCTTCTATAAGCCTTTAACTCAGGGGTAGGGAACCTATGGCTTGGGAGCCGTATATGGCTCTATTCATGAGTACATATGGCTCTGAAATAAAATGTAACTAGTCTTTCTCTCTCTCTCTCTCTCTCTCTCTCTCTCTCTCTCTCTCTCTCTCTCTCTCTCTCTCTCTCTCTCTCTCTCTCTCTCTCTCTCTCTCTCTCTCTCTCTTTCTTTCTTTTCCACCCCTTTTTTCCCACTCTGTCTCTGTCTCTTTCACTCTCTCTGTCTCTCTTTTTCTCTTCCTTTGTTGCTCTTTGTCTCTTTCTCTCTCTTTGTCTTTTAACCTTGTTTGCTCTAACTTCCTTTTTCCTTTTCTCTCATTTCTCTTTCTCTTTTCCAACCCTTTGCGCTTTCTTTTCTCTTTTCTCTCCTTTCTCTTTGGATTTCTTTCTTCCTCTCTCTTTCTTTTCCCTCTCTCACGACTTTTTATCTTTGGTTTCTCTCGCTCTCTCCCTCCCTCTCTTTTTCTTTCTTTGTCCCGCCCTCTCTCCTTTTCCCTCCCTCTTTCTCTTATTTCTTTATGTCTCTTTTTCTCTCTCTTTAATCTACTAGTCCGGCCCCGACAGAATTTTTGTTCTATCGTGTGGCCCCCGAGTTCAAATGAGTTTGACACACCTGAGATAGATGGAAACATGCTTTGTATTGGACAGCAATGGTGTTATTGAATCAAGATAACAGGCAATTAAAAACGTGTTTTTTTTAACATCAATAGCGGTGTCTTGTATTAAATTAACATGAGTTTGTGAATGAGCGAGCGAGTTGTCTGTCCCTGTGTGCCCTGCGATTGGCTGGCAACAAGTTCAGGGTGTCCCCTGCCCACTGCCAGATGATTGCTGGGATGTGCTCCAGCACCCCCGCGACCCTACTGAGGATAAGCGGTGCAGTTTATGAGATGAGATGAGTTTGGAAATTACCGTATTTTCCGCACTATAAGGCGCACCTAAAAGCCTTTATTTTTTTCAAAATCTGACCATGCGCCTTATAATACAGTGAGCCTTATTTATGGATCAATTTTAAAATTGCAAATTTTTCCAACTAACTTGCAGCCGCCGACTCGATTTTCCCCCGAACGCCGAGTAGTACGCGGTGTATGCTGGGATTTATTTACCGGCGTTTCATTGGCTAACCAATGTGTCAATCATCATTTGAATCGATCACTATTGGCTAAAGTTATTCGGAGGTCAAGGGGCGGATCCTTTTTATCATTTACAGGCTGCCATTGGCTTAAACAGCGAAACAAAGCCTGCAATTGGCCGAAAAAGATGAATGTGTATAGCATGTGGCTGACGGCATAGAGGAAGAATTTTTTCTATTCTGTATTTGTAAATATTGTATTCTCCTGGATTTACTACCCTCACGGATATAAGAGGACATTGCCTGCACATTATTATGAACACAACGACTTCGGTGAGCTTACTCCGGGTTTTATATTGTCCCTGTATCTTGTTTCAGACTGAACTCGATGTTTCTGTGATAAGCGGTGCAGATAATGGATGGAATGGAGTGTCTATTTTTAAATTCAACTCAATTCCAAGTGTTTATTGTCATATGCACAGTAAAGTTGCGAGCGAAAAGGAAAATAGATACTAAGGAATGGTTAGCATTTCTTGAATCCCAAGACTTTAACCTTCCGAATGATGGAACGATGCATTTGAGTGACATTGTACGGACACCGCAGCCGCACGTGTTCTCGACACGTATTTGCGTCTTTGCAAGCTTTGGGAATGTTAAAGGGGTTATAAGTTGGACTGAACTATCTGACTGTTTTGTCCACGCTCCCATTGTAGCGCCTTATAATCCGGTGCGTCTTATGTATGTCAAAAATAGGACCAAAAACTATTTTTTCGGGGTGCGCCCTATAACCCGGTGCGCCTTATAGTGCGGAAAATACGGTATTTAGATGCCAAACAACTGAGGAAAGGAAGAAGCTATGTTTTAGGAAAGCCAAGCGTGATCCCTCTGACTTTGGCGGTGGAATGTGTTGACAGGACACTGCAGGGTCAACAACTGTCCAAACAAACAAGCCACATGGGAAAGGAAGTAAGAAAGTCATTTTGCGTAACGAATCCAATCTGTTCAGAGTTTGCAATATGATACCTATGTCAGGATGATCATCCTGGACTTCAGCTTGGCGTTCAATACCCAGTGTTCTGGTTTGCCCACGTCCCTGCGTCCTAGACGCATCATTTTTGCTGGGGACGCATCGTGTCAAATCAACGTGCGTCCCCGGGACGCAATTTTTGGACACAAAATTGTCATTATTACCCGATTTTTTAAAAACAAAGATTTACCGCACTCCAAACTTTTTGTCAGGCAGATCCGCTATTGTTGTTTTGGTCTTGCGCCGATCTCGGCAAACGAGAACTTGTTGCTTCGAGATGACGTCATTGTTGTGGGGGTTGTCGAGTGAAAGAGAAGTATGCCTCCGAAAAAACAGTTGGTATTAGGTTCAAATCAACAAAACATTGGTAATTTCTTCAGTGTCGGTAATAAGTCGAAACATAACACAGAAACTGGTAACAACGGCAATATTTTCGGCACAAAAAAACGGCATAGAAATTCTTCGAAAGATCGTGGAGGCAAGGAAAACACGTGTGTTGAAGCGAACGATCCGACAAAAGAAAATAAACAAAAGAATACTACTAGCAAGAAAAGGACTTTTCTGCCAAAATGGACTAAATTATATTCCTGGTTGCGCTATGAGAAGTATGATAATGGATTGGACCTTGAGAAGGCATTACAACTGTGGCGGGACAGCAAACCACGAAGAATATATGAACTGAAAAATCTGAAGTGATAACTGCTTTGTATTACCAATTAACTGTGATGATTAAAACTGCATGAATATATAACTATTTCAGCAATATTATTTTGTATAGTGTACAATATTGTGAACTGAAAAATCTGCAGTGATAACTGCTTTGTATTACCAATTAACTGTGATGATTAAAACTGAATGTGTCATGTCCAGCATGGTCGGCGTGGCGACCGTCTGGCCCCGCCCCCTGGGCACCGGCTGTAGCAGATCACCTAATTTGCGTGTGTGCTTCTTAAGGGGGGTTTTGGGTATTGCCGGTTGCTGGTTCATTGCGTTTTCTGTTCTGCATTATTCTGTTCTGTTTGGCTTGAGGAAACCTGTGTTTGCCCGTTCTGAGTAAAAGCCTGTTTTGTGAGTATTCCTAGTCTGAGTTCCTGTTTGCCTGTAAGCCTGTTTTTGTTTTGTTTTGTCCCTGAGTGTTGGACAACTTTTATTTTGCTAAATAAAAGTAACTGGTCGTTACGCGATTGAGTTCATCCTTCCTGCCTCCTGCCTTCGATCCGGTCTGGTCCCCTGACAGAATGAATGTATAGATTTAACGCTAAATTTTGGGGAGCCATAGATCTCTGTTGGGACCCATAGATTTTTGAGCATGCGAGTCCCCGGGACCCATTACTTTTCACAGGTCAAATGAACACCGCTGACATAGATCATGGCTGTTTAAGAAAGAGCCATCACTCCTATTACCAACAAAGCGATTCGATTAAATAAATGAGCGTTGCCTGCAGATGCGGTACATTGCTCTTTACAGATAAAAAGGAAGGCGGAGCGGATTGATCAAACAGTCAGCATGCACAGCTACAGGAGAGTTAAAAAAAAAAAAAGGAAATCAAAGCTGAAAGATACGCCACCTTGTTGTTCAGCGAGAGAAACTGTTTTATTTCTCCTTCGCTTGAATTCTAATCCTTCTTGTTTCCGCTTTCTTAGTCTTATTGTCAAATTGATGCGGCGGAACAAATGGGAAGGAAGCGAGAAAGTGTCAACAACCATGTGCTATTGTGAAATATGGGTATATCCTTTTTTTTACGGCTTTGATCACTGAGTATTTTCTTGGTTGAATGAAAGTCAAAGGCGTGGATTCCATATTCTTTACAATCAGGGTTGGGTAGGGTTACTTTAACTGGATTACTTTCAATTACTTTCGGATTACTCCAAAACCAAATATGCTAATAAAAGACAAAATGAACTAAATATGAATATAATGATGAGTCACAACACGCGGTAAGCTTTCTCTCCTGGCTTTGATCTCTTGGATCTCCGGCAAAAACAGGGTTGGGTAGGGTTACTTTAACTGGATTACTTTCAATGACTTTTGGATTACTCCAAAACCAAATATGCTAATAAAAGACAAAATGAACTAAATATGAATATAATGATGAGTCACAACACGCGGTAAGCTTTCTCTCCTGGCTTTGATCTCTTGGATCTCCGGCAAAAACAGGGTTGGGTAGGGTTACTTTAACTGGATTACTTTCAATTACTTTTGGATTACACCAATACCAAATATGCTAATAAAAGACAAAATAAACTAAATATGAATATAATGATGAGTCACAACACGCAGTAAGCTTTCTCTCCTGGCTTTGATCTCTTGGATCTCCGGCAAAAACAGGGTTGGGTAGGGTTACTTTAACTGGATTACTTTCAATTACTTTTGGATTACACCAATACCAAATATGCTAATAAAAGACAAAATAAACTAAATATGAATATAATGATGAGTCACAACACGCAGTAAGCAGTCTCTCCTGGCTTTGATCTCTTGGATCTCCGGCAAAAACAGGGTTGGGTAGGGTTACTTTAACTGGATTACTTTCAATTACTTTTGGATTACACCAATACCAAATATGCTAATAAAAGACAAAATAAACTAAATATGAATATAATGATGAGTCACAACACGCAGTAAGCTTTCTCTCCTGGCTTTGATCTCTTTGATCTCCGGCAAAACCAGGGTTGGGTAGGGTTACTTTAACTGGATTACTTTCAATTACTTTTGGATGACACCAAAAGCAAATATGCTAATAAAAGACAAAATAAACTAAATATGAAACAAATGATGACTCACAACACGTGGTAAGCTTTCTCTCCTGGCTTTGATCTTTTTGATCTCCGGCAAAACCAGGGTTGGGTAGGGTTACTTTAACTGGATTACTTTCAATTACTTTTGGATGACACCAAAACCAAATATGCTAATAAAAGACAAAATAAACTAAATATGAATATAATGATGAGTCACAACACGTGGTAAGCTTTCTCTCCTGGCTTTGATCTCTTTGATCTCCGGCAAAACCAGGGTTGGGTAGGGTTACTTTAACTGGATTACTTTCAATTACTTTTGGATGACACCAAAACCAAATATGCTAATAAAAGACAAAATAAACTAAATATGAATATAATGATGAGTCACAACACGCTGTAAGCTTTCTCTCCTGGCTTTGATCTCTTTGATCTCCGGCAAAACAAACATCAAATGCGACAGAAACAAAATGAAAATAAATCCAAACAGCTTGCCAATGTCATTTTTGCCGTTCCATGTATTCCGTCACTCCCCAATCCTGCACAAAATCTTAATTAGTTTATTTTGTCCTTTATTAGCATATTTGGTATTGGAGTAATCCAAAAGTAACTGAAAGTAATCCCGTTAAAGTAACCCGACCCAACCCTGCTATTAAGGACATGGAGTCATTGTGCTCTAACAGGAAGTGTGTATCGTTGCCAGGGTTGGGTAGGGTTACTTTAACTGGATTACTTTCAATTTCCTTTGGATTACTCCAATACCAAACATGCTAATTATTTATGCTATGCTATGCTATTATACTTCCGGCGCCGTCACGAATGGCAGCCACTCCAGCAGCTCCCGTGTTATTTTCGCTACTTTTGTGATTTATTTATTTATTTTTGCTTACTTTATCAGTGCCTTGCAACACTTGGATTACTTTCTATCCTATGGATATCTATCTATCTAATAAAAGACAAAAGAAACTAAATATGAATCAAATGATGACTCACAACACGTGGTAAGCTTTCTCTCCTGGCTTTGATCTCTTTGCTCTGCGTTACTCCCCTAGCCTGCACAAAATTTGGTCATTTTATTCCTATTTAGTTTCTTTTGTCTTTTATTAGCATATTTGGTATTGGAGTAATCCAAAAGTAATTGAAAGTAATCAAGTTAAAGCAACCCTACCCAACCGTCTTTACAATGCAAGGCTATTTAAGATTCAGCTCATGAGCTCTTGAAGGCCGTTTTATAGATTTATAGTCTCTACCTCCCTCTAGAGGGAGAGGGGGAGATTCGAACCTCATAAAACTCCTTTGACAGTGCTCATGAGAACGTTTTTCAGTGCTGCATGTTGCACATGTCCATGACCTTAATTAACGGTAGCCTGGAACACAGTGCTCATCCCAATTAACTATCTGTGGTCTTAAAAAGTAAATTGTTAAAACTTGTCAAGAGTCATTTTTATGGAGCAAGATAAGATGTTTATTCATGCCTGGACAGCCTTTGTGACAAATGGTGCTGTATTGCTTGCAGGGAGAGAGGAAGCAGTGTGCCTAGAACCAGGGTTGGGTAGGGTTACTTTAACTGGATTACTTTCAATTACTTTTGGATGACTCCAATACCAAATATGCTCATAAAAGACAAAAGAAACTAAATATGAATACAATGATGACTCACAACACGTGGTAAGCTTTCTCTTCTGGCTTTGATCTCTTTGATCTCCGGCAAAACGAACATTAAATGCGACAGAAACAAAATGAAAATCAATCCAAACAGCTTGCCAACATCATTTTTGTCTTTTATTAGCATATTTGGTAATGGAGTAATCCAAAAGTAATTGAAAGAAATCCAGTTAAAGTAACCCTACCCAACCCTGCCTATAACAGTGTTCATTTTACCTCTGAAAAGTGATGGGTCCGGGGGACTAGCATGCTCAAAATTCTAATTTTAGTCTTATTGAGGTTGAAATTGTAAATCGATGACAAATATAAAATATAAATCTATATTTTCATTCAGTTCTAATCATCACATTTTATTGGAAATACAAATCAGTTATCACTTCAAGATTTTTCAGTTCACAACAATATTGTACATTATACAAAATAATATTGCTTAAATTATTATATTAATCTATATTTTCATTCAGTTTTAATCATCACAGTTAATTGGTAATACGAAACAGTTATCACTTCAGATTTTTCAGTTCACAATATTGTAAATCATACAAAATAATATTGCTGAAATATTAGTCTATGTATTCATGCAGTTTTAATCATCACAGTTAATTGGTAATACAAATCAGTTATCACTTCAGATTTTTCAGTTCATATATTCTTTGTGGTTTGCTGTCCCACCACAGTTGTAATGCCTTCTCAAGGTCCAATCCATTATCATCCTCCCCATAGCGTCACCAGGAATATAATTGAGTCCATTTTGGCAGAAAAGTCATTTTCTTGCTAGGAGTATTGTTTTGTTTATTATCTTTCGTCGAATCATTCGCTTCAACACACCTGTTTTCCTTGCCTCCGCGATCTTCCGAAGAATTTCTCCGCCGTTTTTTCGTGCCGGAATTATTGCCGTTCTCTTCACTTTCTGGGTTATGTATCGACTTATTACTGACACTGAAGAAATTACCAATTTTTGTGTTGATTTTCACCTTAACTCGACAACAAGCACCACAACAATGACGTCATCTCGAAGCAACGAGATTTCGTTTGCCGAGATCGGCGTGCGGACGAAATCTCGAACCGCGAGACCAAAACAACAATGGCGAATCTGCCTGACGAAAGGTTTGGAGTGCGGTAAATCTTTGTTTAAAAAAAAAAGTAATCGGGTAATAATGACAATTTTGTGTCGAAAAAGTTGCGTCCCGGGGACGCACGTTGATTTGACACCATGCGTCCCCAGCAAAAATGATGCGTCTAGGACGCAGGGACGCGGGCAAACCAGAACACTGTTATAAGCATTTAAAAGAGGCATGAGGGCAGCAGTACGACTCGACAGCGTTCCCACTGCCTGCTGATGGTTGATGCGTATATCGAGCAAGTATGAATTTTGAAAATGCAAATCAGAGAGCAAAATAGATCGTGCAGCTATGCGGGGAATATGCTTTTGTTCCTGGAGAGCAGGCGGCGCTGCTATTTCGGGTAGAGATCTTTGATATATATCAGTTTGATCCGGAAGATTATTCCTCAAGCACATAGCCGGATGATTGATAAGATTAGGCATTCATTTTGGAAAGTTTTACTAAACATGGGTTACAACTTTCAACTTAAAATGTAAAATATACCTTTTAGAATAGAATATAACAGAATATACCTTTATTGTCATTGTTACAAAATGGGTTGAACATATTGTGACGACGAAATTGGACGTGGCACTCCAGTTTCACATTTAACAGCGATGGTAAAAGAAAACAAAGAAGAAAAAGGAAGAAAGAAGATAAGGTTATAATTTACACAATATAAAGGAACAAAGAAGATAATTTACATAAGAAATGTGGGCATGTAGGATGTTACATACAGTTTTTGGATCGTATCAGTGCAAAAATAATCAACATTATGCAAAAAAATAGTCAACATTGTGCGAGGTGAGCATGAATGAATGAATAAATGAAAACTTTTATTTTGAACATAAAAATAAAAACAGGACAAAAACAATGAGTCAACAACAGAATAATGTCACATAACATGTTCGAAATGGGATAGTCAGAGGCCTGAATACAATTTTACATCTGTATGAGGTAGTGTGTTTGCAAGAGTTTCAGTTTTTTGTGCGGTGTGTGTTTAGGGTGGTAACATATTGGAGCTTTAAGGATAAATGTACTTATTTTGCCAGGGAAATAACTCAACATATCTTAAAACGTATATATATAATTTATACACACATTTGTGGCAGGTTGATTGGCAAGTCAACATTGTTCCAAGGTATGAGGGAGCATGCGGACTGTTGTATGCCACTATGTGCCCTACCCAGTACAGAATGTCACCAACCCCTAGCCATGTTTCTGTCAGGAGGACCAGAACAGAGCAGGAGACCCCAGAGCGTTCGTACAATTCTTTTATTTGGGGAAGTGTAAAGGGTTAGCGGGAGACGCGATGACCGTCGAACGTCAGCAGCAACGCCGTGAAGACAACTTCGGAACACGTAGCCAATCGTAGCGTGGGACGGAAGCAGGTCGAGTTTACCGGGACTGGAGAGAAGATCGTAGCGTGGGACGGAAGCAGGTCGGATCGGAGGCAGGCAGAATCAGGTAAACAAGTCCAGAAGGCACAGGTAAATCAGGAGAGTCAAACGGGGTACAAAAGTAATCCTCAGACCAAGAGGTCTCGGCGTAGCGTGCTTAAAAAGGGAACATAAACCAATCAGGAAGCGCATTCCAGCGCGTCTGATGATTACCCCAGGTGGCTCCACTTAGGTAATCATGACAACATTACAGAATTGAATTATTATCATGTTGAGGGATTTTATACATTTTACTATAAAGGATTTAATACAAGTTACATTTATTTATTGCAATGAAGATTTTTCACAGAGAAGGCTTAAGTTCAATGACAGGTCGCGCCGGAGTGTTTTGATTGAGGAATTTTGATAAGAGAATTCTGACGCAGATAGCAGGCGATGTTTGGAGAACAAAGCCTTGATGATGTGGAAACCCGCAGGGATGTTTTGACCATGACAGACATCGAGGAGCCGTGGAGCCCACGTGGGGGCTTTTCTGACGCGCCCATGGGAGGACCCGACACGCCAGCTTGGGAGAAAGACGTGGGTCGAGAGAAGAACTTCAGAAGACGGTAGAAGATCGAGAGGGACAATGGAAAAAAACGGCTCGACGAACAATAATTCGGCTAATTCGATGGAACTCACTTAGTTTATTATTTAAGAAATTAAATCTGCCCCCGTGTGAAAATGTCAGCTATTCTTGTCCATTTTTTCCCAAAAAGAAACGAGCATGCATTGTTAGGAGGTGTTTGGTTAATGGAGACAGATAACTCATTTGAACAATTTGGTAAACGATACATTTGTAATATTTAATTCCTAACAATGTCTTTTGCAGTGTGGTTTTCACCCTCTCTCCATCCAAACTCCCATTTTTACAGCAAAAAAAAAATTCTACCATTGTTATAGAGTCGGCTACTCACCATAATGATTGGTTGTGAAACGGTAAACGTTAAAAAGTGACTCCAAAACTGCATAATTATTTTGAACTTATAGGCTGCAATCCCCTTTTTATGAAGTCACATCCTAACCTTGAACCAAACAACGAATGCCATTACAAGCTACGATAGATCACTGAATAATGTGATTCTCCATAACCTGATTATGGATGAAATTAATGATCCTTTCGTTTTGGTGTCATCATCATTTTTGTTTTCCGAGGAGCAGAGAGAGACATTTTACTCAATGCGATGTTGTTGTTGCGGCGACTGAGCAACACGATCTTTCCCATAAAAGAGATTATAAAAAGCTATGGGGCACACCCAGATGGATGACCTGCCCACAGAGTGTCAGCCCACTCCCAATGTTCCCCCAGGCTGAGTGTGCGCCCAATCGCGCGCTGCCCAGAGTTTTTCCGCGCACAAGAAAATCTAGCCAGCTCACAAAAATCAGGGTTCGAAATTGCTATTTAAAAAGCGAATTAAGTCAAAGTTACAGTGCATGAAGGTAAAAATACAAGGGTTCCCCTGACATTGTGTTCTAAATGCGGTATTTTGAAGTCAAGGTCGAAGTAGAACGATGTTAAGTAAAGTCAGTAGTTTTTCGAGAACCGGCTTCTTCGGCTCGGCTCACTAAAAAGAACCGGCTCTTTCGGGTCCTAAACGGCTCTTCAGGTTGTTTTTGCCTCTTTCATCCCTCATCTCATCTCTCATTAGCCGTACTGCTTATCCTCATTAGGGTCGCGGGGGGGCTGGAGCCCATCCCAGCCATCTCCGGGCAGTGGGCAGGGGGCACCCTGAACTGGTTGCCAGCCAATCGCAGGGCACACGGGGACAGACAACTCATTCGCTCATTCACACCTAGGGACAATTTGGACCGGCCAATCCACCTGAAATGCATGTCTTTGGAATGTGGGAGGAAACCGGAGTGCCCGGAGGAAACCCACGCAAGCACGGGGAGAACATACAAACTCCACACAGGAAGTCTGGAGCTGGATTTGAACCCACGCAGGAGGTCCCCATGACATGAACTGTGCCGCACAAGCGCTAACCACTGCGCCGCCGTGCTTCTTTCATCCCTATATGACCAAAAATTATGTAAAATTATGCACAAAATGACTTAAAGGAAGCGGGAATAGAACAAAAAAGGAAAAAAATACCAAAAGGAAAAAGTGGTGAAAAGCTGAGAAAAAAAGAAACAAAAGGAAGAGAAAAAAGAAGGAAAAATTAAGAAAAAAGCCAGAAAAAAATGATGGGAAATCCCCAGGCGGCAGACGCATGCGCACAGTAGCATCAAACCGCTCGCTTTGTTTGCAACGAAAAAAACGATACCGAGAAAGCATTACAACTGTGGCGGGACAGCAAACCACGAAAAATATATGAACTGAAAAATCTGAAGTGATTGCCAATTAACTGTGATGATTAAAACTGCATGAATATATAGATTAATATTTCAGCAATAGTATTTTGTATAATGTACAATATTATAATGTTTGTCTCATCTCCCATCTCATCAGCCGTACCGCTTATCCTCATCAGGGTCGCGGGGGGGCTGGAGCCCATCCCAGCCATCTCCGGGCAGTGGGCAGGGCACACCCTGAATTGGTTGCCAGCCAATCGCAGGGCACACAGGGACAGACAACTCATTCGCTCATTCACACCTAGGGACAATTTGGACCGGCCAATTCACCTGAAATGCATGTTTTTGGAACGTGGGAGGAAACCGGAGTGCCCGGAAGAAACCCACGCAAGCACGGGGAGAACATACAAACTCCGCACAGGAAGTCTGGAGCTGGATTTGAACCCACGACAGGTTCCCATGACATATAATGTTTGTTTACTGCTCAAAACAGACACCGCACAAAAAAAACCTGAAAAACTCATGACTATGTTCCTGCACATGTTGACTGCACTATGTTCACTGCTCACCTTGCACAATGTGGACCATTTTTTTTTTCTGCACTATGATGACTATGCTTGCACCATTGCATACGTTCACTATTTTTTTTTGCACTATGATGACTTTTGCACCAAATGCAAAATTGCACAACCCTTACGATACCAACTGTATTACGATACCAACTGTATGTAACATCCTACATGCCGACATTTCTTGTGTAAATATCATGTAAATTATATCTATAGCCTTATCTTCCTTGTTTTATAACCTTATCTTCTCTTTTCCTTTATCTTCTTGGCTTTTTACCTCACTGTGAATGTGTGAACCTGGAGTGTCATGCCCAATTTTGTTGTCACAATATGTTAACCCATTTTGTAACAATGACAATAAAGGTATATTCTATTCGATTCTATTCTGTCGGGGGCCGGACTAGTAGATTAAAGAAAAAGAAAACGAGAAAAAGAAATAAGAGAAAGAGGGAGGGACAATGAAAGAAAAAAAGAGAGAGAGGGAGAGAGCGTGAGAAACAAAAGATAAAAAGTCATGAGAGAGGGGGAAAAGAAAGGGAGAGGAAGAAAGAAATCCAAAGAGAAATAGAAAGACAGAAGGAGAGAAAAGAGAAAAGAAAGTGTAAAGGGTATGAAGAGAGAAAGACAAAAGAGAGAAAAGGAAAAAAAGAAGTTAGAGCAAAAGAGGTTAAAAGACACCGAGAGAGAAAGAGACAAAGAGCAACAAAGGAAGAGAAAAAGAGAGACACAGTGAGTGAAAGCGACAGAGACAGAGTAGGAGAAAAGGGGTGGAAAAGAAAGAGAGAGAGAGAGAAAGAGAGAGAAAGAGAGAGAAAAATAAATACAAGTACAGTGTCTTTGTTCGAGGCACCTGGCTTTGGCAACATCAAGTTGACTTATTTCAACCTGCAGCTCGTTTTTCTCTCGCCCTTCTCTGAGTGTTGTGTCGCGGGCCGGATTCAATCCCTTAGAGCAGCGGTGTCAAACTCATTTATGCTCGGGGGCCGCACGATAAAACAAACATTCTGTCGGGGGCCGGACTAGTAGATTAAAGAGAAAGAAAAAAAAGAGAGAAAGAAATAAGAGAAAGATAGGGAGAGAAAAGTAGAGAGGGTGGGACAAAAGAGAGAGAGACAGAGAGAGAGCGAGCACGTGAGAAACAAGAGATATAAACAGAAATAGTGAGAGAGGGGGAAAGAAAGAGAAAGAATGAAATCCAAAGAGAAATAGAAAGAGAGAAAAAGAGGAGAGAAGAGAGAAAGAGAGAAAGAAAGAAAGGAGAAAGCAATTGAGAGAGAGAGAGAGAAAGAATGTAAAGGAAAAAATGAAGAGATAGCAAAAGAAGAAAAAAAGATAGAGAGAGACAAGAAGGAACAAAGAAAGAGACAAAAAGGAACAAAGAAAGAGAAAAAGAGACAGAGAGAGTGAAAGAGAGAGAGATAGAGAGGGTGGGACAAAAAAGAGAAAGAGAGACAGAGAGGGAGAGAGAGCACGTGAGAAACAAGAGATGAAAACAGAAATAGTGAGAGAGGGGGGAAGAAAGAGAAAGAATGAAATCCAAAGAGAAATAGAAGAGAAAAAGAGGAGAGAAGAGAGAAGGAGAGAAAGAAAGAAAGGGGAAAGATAGAAGGGGAAAGCAAGAGAGAGAGAGAGAAAGAATGTAAAGGAAAAAATGAGAGAGCAAAAGAAGAAAAAAAGACATAGAGAGAAAGAGACAAAAAGGAACAAAGAAAGAGAAAAAGAGACAGAAAGAGTGAAAGAGAGAGAGATAGAGAGAGTGAGAGAAAAATGGAGGAAGAGAGGGATAGAGAAAGAGAGATTAAAGAGAGAGAAATACAAGTACCGCGTTTGTGAGAGGCACCTGGCTTTGGCAACATCAAGTGGACCTATTTCAACATGCAGCTTGTTTTTCTCTTGCGCTTCTCTGAGCGTTGTCTCGCGGGCCGGATCCAATCCCCTAGCGGGCCTGATCCGGCCCGCGGGCCGCCTGTTTGACACTTGTTCCTTAGAGGGTCTGATCTGGCCCGTGGGCCTCCTGTTTGTCACCTGTGGCTTAAGGGAAGGAAGTGTGTGATAAATAACAAGCTGAGGATGGAGCTCTTAAAAAATGTTGAGCTGTTGTGACTTTCTTGTCTATTCAAGTTGGAAAAGCATTGGCAAAAATGACATCTTCCTTTTCCACCACTGTGTTCACATCATTCAAACAAGGAGCTCTGTCAGCAATCCCCAGGATTGCGGTCGTACTCGTAAACGAACCGAAGCACGCAGCGCCGCAAAATCCAAGGCTATCTTGATAGAGAAAACGTCTTGAATTGGACTCCCCTTAATTCAGTAATTCTGTAAGGTTAGGATTAGGGTAAAGGGTATGGTAAGGGTTAGGGTTAAGAGTAAGGGTAAGGGTCATATTTAAAAAAAAAAAATAATAATTTAGAAAAAAATATATATATATATATATAAAAAATAAATAAATAAACAAATAAATGAATAAATAAAAATAAAATTAATATTAGGGTTAGGGTTAGGAATAAGGATAGGGTTATGGTTAGGGTCATATTTTAAAAAATAAAAAAAAAAATTAAAAAAATTAAAAAAATTTAAAAATAAAAATAATATTAGGGTTAGGGTTACTATTGGGGTTAGGGTTAGGCTTAGGGTTAGGGTTACGGTTAGGGCTAGGGCTAGGGTAAGGGTTAGGGTTAGGGTTAAGGTCAGGGTTAGGGTTAGGGTCTTATTTAAAGTAAAAATAAAAATAAGGGTTAGGGTTGGGGTTGGGGTTTGGGTCATATTTAATTTTAAAAAATTAATAAAAAAAATTATGAATAAAAATAAAAATAAAAATAAAAATAAAAATAAAAATAAAAATAAAAACAATGTTAGGATTAGGGTTAGGGTTAGGGCTAGGTCTAGGGTTAGGGTTAGGGTTAGGTTTAGGGTTAATGTCAGGGTTAGGGCTATGGTCATATTTAAAATAAAAATAAAAATAAGGATTAGGGTTAGGGTTAGAGTCATATTTAAATAAAAATAATAATAATAATTAAAAAAAAAATAAAAAAAAAAATAAAAATAAAAATAAAAATAATATTAGGGTTAGGGTTAGGGCTAGGGCTAGGGTTAGGTTAGGGTTTGGGTTAGGGTTTGGGTTAAGCTACGGCTAATGGTTAGGGTTAGGTTTAGGGTTAGGGTTACAGTTACGGTTAAGGTCTTATCATAAAAAACTTAAAAAAAATAGGGTTAGGGTTATTGTTATTGTTAGGGTTAAGTCCGTAGGAGATCAGAATGTAACCTTGGTGAAAAGTTGTTTTGTATGTCGTTAAAAGATTACAATCAGAACAGACTTCACTTATTTATAATTAATACTTTATAGGCATTAATTCTTCAGGTAATAGGAAATAATAATAATAATAACAATGTTGATAATAATAATAATAATAATAATGATAGGCAGCACGGCGGCACAGTGGTTAGCGCGTGTGCAGCACAGTTTTGAGGTCGTGGGAACCTCCTGAGTGGGTTCAAATCCAGCTCCCGGCCTTACTGTGCGGAGTTTGTATGTTCTCCCCGTGCTTGCGTGGGTTTCTTCTGGGCACTCTGGTTTCCTCCCACGTTCCAAAAACATGCATTTCAGGTGAATTGGCCGGTCCAAATTGTCCCTAGCTGTGAATGAGCGAGTGTGTCCCCGTGTGCCCTGCGATTGGCTGGCAACCAGTCCAGGGTGTCCCCTGCCCACTGCCCGATGATTGCTGGGATAGGCTCCAGTATCCCCGCGACCCTACTGAGGATAAGCGGTGCAGCTGATGAGATGAGATGAGATAATAATTATGATAATAATAATAATATTAATAATAATAATGATAATAATAATTCTCCAGTGCAAAGTCCAATGGGGCAGGTAATGGATGGATGGATAAATTGTGATCATTTTGTAAGAATTGATAAATAGTGCACGTGTTTATTTAATGCTACAAGTTACATCTCACTGCTGGAAAATGTCTTCAGACTTATGTCATCTTTATCACCTGACTACAGTTTCCACCTATTTAATGATGTTTGCAGGTTGAGCTGTAACAATCCAGGGGAGGATGTGTTTATGCTTTGTCGCTTGTGTTGCCGTAGCAACAGGAGAGGCGTGAGATAATTTTCCTGGATGTTAAAACGTTTCCGTCACTTATTCTTTTTTTGTTGGAATCCTTGGCCACCGAGCACGAAAACCCTCAAAAAATTGTCAGCTCAGATTTTCAATGAACAAAACACATCTTTTTTACGTACAGAGATACCTCTGCTTACAATACATCTGGGAGCAGCTTTGTAACCTGAAACGTTTGTAAGTAGAGACACCTTTGGAATGTAATTGCCCTCATTTGTTCCAAACCTCACAAAAATATGATATTTTCTTTTAATAAATCATAAATGAGCATAGGGGCAGCACGGCAGGGCAGTGGTTAGCGCGTGTGCAGCACAGTTCTGAGGTCATGGGTTCAAATCCAGCCACCTTCCTTCCTGTGCGGAGTTTGCATGTTCTCCCCGTGCTTGCGTGGGGTTCCTCCGGGCACTCCGGTTTCCTCCCACATTCCGAGGTTAATTGCCCGGTCCAAATTGTCCATAGGTGTGAATGAGCGAGTAAATTGTCGGTCCCTGTGTGCCCTCTGATTGGCTGGCAACCAGTTCAGGGGGTGGCTGGGATGGGCTCCAGCACCCCCGCGACCCTACTGCGGATAAGCGGTGCAGATAATGGTTGGATGGATAAATGAGCATCAGCACATAAAATAAACACATATTAAAATTAGATTACAGCACAAGAAACATAAAATGAGAGGCATATGATATAAAAAACCAAAAGGATAAAGGAAATAATAAAAATATTTACCTTTTAACTGGCCTCTTTGTTTATTTGTCATCAGAAGTGTTTTTTGAAAAACTGATCCAATGACGTTTGCTTTTCCGGCTTTTTACAATCCATATTGAGGGATAGCCCGGCCTGTCAACACTTCTTAAGGGTGATTTCTTTCCACAAATTCTGAGACTTCAAGGAATTTGGCCAAGATGTCTCATTTGTGGTGATTGAATGATGGCTGCATCATCCTTCTTCTTGTCAATTAACTCCTGCATGACGGTGTATGTTTTCATACCTTTCTATTGATCGATTGATTCGATTTTGCATTTATATAGCGCTTTTCAAGTCAAGACTTCCCAAAGCGCTTTACAGTGTGCTTCACATTTCCCAATAGCGGCCGTGCAGCCATGTAAGGCGCTAACCTGCTTATTGGGGGTATTAGGGGTTCAGTGTCTTACCCAAGGACACTTCCACATGTAACACGGACGAGCCGGGATTCGAACTGCGATCTCTTGATCCCAAGACGAGCGCTCTACCTCCTGAGCCACTGTTGCCCTATTATCTTTTGCTTTGTTTTGTTGGCCGGAAAAGTTTTTTTTTTCTGTATGGCTTTCTGGGGGTTCTATTGTTAGCCGTTTGTAGCAGTAACATATAATGTTTACAGAGTGAGAAGGGTGCACAAAGAACATGTCAGGAACGGGACATGAAGAGTGTGCTGGGATTCACTTATACACACCCGTTTGCCAGGTGTTTACAGAGCAGGAAGGGGACACGAAGAGCATGATGGAATTTCCGCATACCCACTGAGTTTCCAGATAATGGCAGCGTCTACTGTACTGTAGTTTGACTTTGTATTCTGAAAGGCCTTTGTAACTACAGTTAATATGTTCCTGTTAAGGTATTTTGTAACCTGCAACTTTTGTATGTAGAGGCATTTCTAAGTAGAGGTGCATTCAGTACAATCTTTTGGGGTTAATTATAACAACACTGAGTTTTTCAGAGCGGATGTTCATCAAATCGTTTGCTTCAAAACACGTGTTTTCCTTGCCTTCGGGGTCTTCTGAAGAATATCTCCGCCATTTTTTCGTGCCGGAATTATTGCCGTTGTTATCACTTTCTGTATTATGTTTCGACTTATTACTTACACTGAAAAAATGACCAATTTTGTGTTGATTTTCACCTTCCCTCGACGACAACCACCACAAAAATGACGTCATCTCGAAGCAACGAGATCTTGTTTGTTGAGATCGGCGTGCGGACGAAAACTGGAACCGCGAGACCAAAACAACAATGGCGGATCTGCCTGACGAAAAGTTTGGAGTGCGGTAAATCTTTGTTAAAAAAAAAGTAATCGGGTAAAAATGACAATTTGGGGTCAAAAAAGTTGCGTCCCGGGGACGCACGTTGATTTGACACGATGCGTCCCCAGCAAAAATAATGCGTCTAGAACTAAGAACTAAGGGACGTGGGCAAACGAGAACACTGTCTATATATATCTCATCTCATCTCATTAGCTGCACCGCTTATCCTCAGTAGGGTCGCGGGGGTGCTGGAGCCATCCCAGCAATCATCGGGCAGTGGGCAGGGGACACCCTGAACTGGTTGCCAGCCAATCGCAGGGCACACAGGGACAGACAACTCACTCGCTCATTCTCACTTTGGGACAATTTGGACTGGCCAATTCAACTGAAATGCATGTTTTTGGAAAGTGGGAGGAAACCGGAGTGCCCGGAGGAAACCCACTCAAGCACGGGGAGAACATACAAACTCCGCACAGGAAGTCTGGAGCTGGATTTGAACCCACGCAGGAGGACATGAACTGTGCCGCACATGCGCTAACCACTGCGCCGCCCTGCTGCCCATATAAATGTATATATATATATATATATATATATTATATATATATATAGATATATATATATATATAGATATATATATATATATAGATATATATATATAGATATATATATATATATCTATATATATATATTTAATATGCATTTATAATAATGGTAGTAATTGCAATATTATTGTTTTCAGCATATTTTATAGAAAGCATTGGTAGCAAACACAATTCCCAGAAACTTATTTTACTTAGTGTTCTGGATTCAAGTAAATCCAAACCAGATAACAAGGGTAAATTACTAGATATGAAATGAGCGGCTCAGGAGGTAGAGCGCTCGTCTTCGGATCAAGAGATCGCAGTTCGAATCCCGGCTCCTCCGTGTTACATGTGGAAGTGTCCTTGGGTAAGACACTGAACCCCTAATACCCCCAATAAGCATGTTAGCGCCTTACATGGCTGCACGGCCGCTATTGGGAAATGTGAAGCACATTGTAAAGCGCTTTGGGAAGTCTTGACTTGAAAAGCGCTATAGAAATGCAGATCATTTCATTTTTCATTTCAATGTCGGACATTCCTAAGGATGTCCTCTGTCCAGTCAGTTCTTTTAGTGGCTTGCAGACTCGGGCTGGAAAGGGGTATATAGGTTCTGCTGATTGTACCATATTTTCCGCACTATAGGGCGCACCGGGTTATAGGGCGCACCCCCAAAAAATAGTTTTTGCTCCTATATCTTCCATAGATAAAGCGCACCCGATTATAAGGCGCTACAATGGGAACGTCGACAAAACAGTCAGATGATTCAGTCCAACTTCTTACCCCCTTAACATTCCCAAAGCTTGCAAAGAAGCAAATACGTGCCGTAGACACGTGCGGATGCGGTGTCCGTACGATGTCACTCAAATGCATCGTTCCATCATTCGGAAGGTTAAAGTCTTGGTTTTCAAGAAATGCCAACCATTCCTTAGTTTCTATTTTCTTTTTCGATCGCAACTTTACCGTGCATATGACAATAAACACTTGGAATTGAGTTGAATTCACTCAACTCATCACAGCAACATCAAGATCGTTCTAAAACAAGATACCGGGAAAATATAAAGCCGCATAGCTCACCTAAGTTCTCACGTTCAATAATGATAAGCAATCATGGTCTTCTTACAACCGTGAGTGTAGTAAATCCAGGAGAGTCAAATAATTACAAATAAAGACTAATGAAACATGTTTCTTTATGGCGTAGTTTAGCAAGCTTGCTATTCAGTCATCTTTTTCGGCCAATTGCAGGGTTTGTTTCGGCCCTCTAGCCCATCCGAGGCTCCAAATAACTTTAGCCAATAGCGATCGATTCAAATGATGATTGACACATTGGTTAGCCAATGAAACGCCGGTATATAAATCCCAGCATACACCGCGGACTACTCCACGTTCGGGGGAAAATCGAGTCGGCGGCTGTTGCGTAAGTTGCGAGACCTTGCGGTTTAATATTGAGCCATATATAAGGCGCACTGTATTATAAGGCGCATGGTCAGCTTTTGAAAAAAATTAAGACTTTTAGGTGCGCCTTATAGTGCGGAAAATACGGTAACTTTGTATCTTGCAAGTTAAATGCCTCATACGCAAGACAATGGACATCATCAAACAGTATTTACTTTCGTTAGATTTGAAAAAAAAGTTTGTTTTTTTGGACCAGCTGAAAGCCCCTGCTTGCAAGCTGACATGTCTTTAATGTCAATATCACGCAGCAAGCCCCGTCAAGCCGCCCAGGGTGAAAATACCATGTTGGTTATGGGAAATTCCTTCCCCTCCTTGCACAGTAACACCGTGAATAAAAGTATCAGCAGGCATGAGTGTATTTGTTTGGGAAGGTGACCAAGCAGCAGTGTGGCCAAGTTGGAAAAACAGGCAGTCATGACCAATGTTCCCTCTAAGCTGCGTGTGTGCGCAATCGCGCACTACCCAGAGCTTTTCCACGCACAAGAAAATCTAGCCAGCTCACAAAAATCAGAGCTCAAAATTGCTAATTAAGAAGCCAATTAAGTTAAAGTTAAAATGCATGACGGTAAAAATACAAGGGTTCCCCTGACGCTGTGTTCTAAATGCGGTATTTTGAAGTCAAGGTCGAAGTAGAACAAAGTTGAGTAAAGTCAATAGAGTTTTTCGAGAACCGGCTTCTTCGGCTCGGCTCACTTAAAGTCCCAAACGGCTCTTCGGGTTGTTTTTGCTTCTTTCATCGCTACACGACCAAATATTATGTACAATTGTGCACAAAATGACTCAAAGGAAGAGGGGAAATAGAACAAAGAAGAAAAAAAAAAAAAAATGAAAAATTTGTGAAAATTTGAGAAAAAAAGAAACAAAAGGAAGAGAAAAAAAGAAGGAAAATTTCAGAAAAATCCAGAAAAAGAAAAAAAGAAACAAAGGAAAAAAAGTGAATAACGAACAAAAAGAAAAAAGTAACAGCTAGGAAAAAATACACACAATGATATTTTTTTCAAAGGAATTAAAAAAAAGTAGAAAAAAACAGGGAAAAAGAAGAAAAAGTTTGTGTTGCATTCACATAATTTCCAATTACATCAAGTCAATCTTGTTGCCAACATTGTGTTTCCACTAAAAAAATGTGATTAAATACAGTTTTGTATCGTGCAACTGACTAAATAAGCCCCCAAAAATGTTGGTATTATGCGACAAAATACCTGGAAGAAAAAGAAATGAAAATCTTGTGAGAGAATTGTTGTGAAAACGTTCGTCGGCCGTACAAGCTTTGAAATAGTACATGAGTCAATTCATTCAAAAGTATAAAAATAATTTTGCATTGCTGGAGACTCAGCAAAATGTAAGGTGATGTCAAGTTTTGGACACACTTGGGATTGCCGTTGCTTACTGTTGTTTCAAGCGTTGCTCACCGACTTTGTGTGAACGCTCAGACCCGTGGAAAATTACAGGGAACATTGGTCATGACACAATGAAGGAAATATCTGACAGACCTTGGCAGACGCCATCTACTTCCTGGAGATCCCATTGACTGCAACAAAAGTGCTCTGAGAAAAGACCTACTTTGAGTAAATAAACAGTTGGAATATGTACTTTGGAATCAGAATGAAAACGCTCTCATTTAAATTTAATGTGAGTTAATTTTGTGTGTTGAAATATGAAACTGAAATTTATACATTGAATCCAATAGTTACATGTTTTATTTGTAATTATTTCACGTGTTCCCTTTTCTTTTTTATGGGGCGGGAGTGTCTCAGGAGGGAGAGAGCTCGTCTTGGGATCAAGAGATCGCAGGATCGATTCCCGGCACGTCCGTGTTACCTGTCGAAGTGTCCTTGGGTAAGACACTGAACCCCTAATACCCCTAATAAGCAGGTTAGCGCCTTATATGGCTGCACGGCCGCTATTGGGAAATGTGAAGCACACTGTAAAGCGCTTTGGGAAGTCTTGAGCACTATATGAATGCAGATCATTTAATTTCATTTCATTTCATTCATTCACCTAACAATGCATGCGCTTTTCTTTTCCGGGAAAATATGAACAAGAATAGCCGGCATTTTCACACGGGGGCAGATTTATTTTCTTAAAGTATTTAACAAAGTGAATTCCATCGAATTAGCCGAATTATCGTCGAATTAGTCTAATTAATCTTCGTCGAGCCTCCCTCACAAGCCGGCGTGTTGGCCACCCCCCATGGGCGTGCTGACTCCTCCCCTATGCGTGCCTACTCCTCCCATGGGGCGGGCCGGATGCAAGTTTCACCACCTCCTCGCCGAAGGGCGCCACCACGTCTGAAAAACTCACAACAACAAAGCTTATCAGAACAACTTCTCCAAACAATGTCTGCTTTTCCTGCGTCACAGATGCTCTTCCGGCTGTAAACATCATTCTTGTCTAGATCTTCTTGCATTCAATAAATGTAACTTGTATACAATTGTATAAAATCCCTTATAGTCAAATAAATGAAATATAAAATCCTTCAATGCGCAGAAGAGGACACCTGTTGGACACAGAATGCGCTCAGTGTTTGCGGATGGATGTTAACGGTGGAGCGCGTCGAGCAATTTTAAAGATATTTTGCTTCCGGTGGCAGCACATGTACAACGTTATCATTTTATTTAACTCCAAAACTCCCTTTGTTGTGTGCCTTCCATGTTTTCGTCTGCCATGGTTGTTGTTTTCTCTGGTTCCTCTCGCCTTGTTGAACCCAGAACAGTGACGCCTGTCGCCCATCGATGACATGCAGGTCGCAAGAATACTTCTCGACCGTTCACACAGCAGTCACACTCCAAAAGATCAGATATGCAGTAATCTGTGTTGGGTCTGTCTTGAAAAAAGAGATGAGTCGGAGATTCTCCGTTTACTACTGAAAGAATAAGATGTGAAATGTTCCCACCTATGGGTACCTAAGAATATCTCTTAAAAAAGATCGGACATCCAAGAAGGACGCAGAGTCGAGTTATTGAGTTCAAGTTAAAGAGGCTCGGGTACCCGATGCAGATGCCTCCTCGTGATTCGTTGAGGTGTTCTTGGAATAACTAACGGGTGTAATAATAACTTTTGTTTTATTGAAATTCCTGCTGAAATATGTTGTATAGTTTTTGTGTAAGTGTCCTGCAATGATGAGTCCAACAGTGCCACCTGCTGGTATGGGGTAAGGATTGGTTTGGATTTTGACTTTGCGACAGGAAGGTGGAGGTTTTTGGCAGTCTAACAGCGAGCTGTCAACGGTAAGACATGATTTCTTGGTGCTCCGAAAAAAGTTAATTTTAAACATTAAAACCACAGCTGACAAATCTCTCAACATGCACAGTAATGTGATGGATGTTGTCAAGCTGTTTGGATTTATTTTTGTTTTGTTTCTGTCGCCTTTAATGTTAGTTTTGCCGGACGTTGCATGTTGTGCTAAAATGCTAATTCCCCTTATAGAGATCAAAGCCAGCAGAGAAGCTTACCACGTGTTGTGTTGTGACTCATTCATTTGCAGGTAAATTATACCCTTTTTTATACTCATTATTGTTATTATTTCTATTTTCTTATATATATATAAAAAGGATGATGTTGGTTGAAATTCGGACTAAAGAAAAATATGTTGAATTCATTGCAAACGTTAAAAAAACACTATACGATCTCTTGTTAAAAGTATCTTGTTAAAATGGATGTAAAAATGTATTGTGATGGGTGATATACTAAAATATATTTTATGGAAACTGAAAAGAAAGCTCTTTGATATGTTTAAGGCAGTATAACTGCGAGATGTCAACGAAATCAAAGCCAGCAGAGGGTCTTACTACGTGTTTCGTTGTGACTCATTCATTTGCAGCAACTGTAATAAAAACCTCATCATCCAGTCCAGCGTGAATGTGGATCTTTGGTGGGACAGGTACACCGCGGTTACACCTACATGCAGGAGGCCTTAAGAAGAAATACCTGGGGACTATTTGGACTGCTTGGGAATTCTTCTGGAACCCGTTGGAGGAGCTGGATCTCTGTTCCTTTTTTCTTTGTTCCACACATTGAAAATCTGATGCAAGCATTGTCACAGACCAGAAACGGACACAGGACCCAATAGCGCTTGGTTTCTTAGTTTTTATTGATAAGAGGGAGAGAAAGGCTTGCTTCCATGATTGGATGGCTGACGGACAAGAGGAGCGAGCGGTGCAGAAGTGGTACTTCTGTGTCTGGTGAGGAGGATCGGAGACAAGCGGGAATTGCAAGTCGTTGGCCGGGACTGGAGACTAAAGGCGGTGTCGAGTTTGTAAGCGATGTTGGTAGCAGCAGACAGGCAGGTAACGGGGCAACACAGGTCAGGTAACAGGGAGGCAGAACCGGGCGAAGTCAGGTCCGGAAACAGTTGGCTCCATAGATCAGGCAGAAAAAAGCAGGGCAGGAACGGAGTCGGACGAAAACTGGAGGCAACAGTTCGCATAACAATCTGACGTCTAGATTTCAAACACTCAAACATGCTCTATTTGTACTCACTTTTTTACTCCTTACTCCTGCTTTTTTGAACGCAGATTTAGGAAGAACGTTTAATGTTTTTGAGATGAAGTGTTTGAGGAGTATGTTAGGAGTGACAAGATTGGATAGATTGAGAAATGAAATGGTGAGAGACAGAACTGGAGTAGTTCTGGAACTGAGCAAGCGTTTGGATAAGAGAGTACTCGGTTGGTTTGGACACATGGAGAGGATGGATGAGGAGCGAATTTTGAAGAGGATCTACAGAGAAGAAGTCAATGGAAGGAGACCAAGAGGAAGGCCGCCATTGACGTGGATGGATGGTGTTATGAGTGAACTGCAGGAAAGAGGTCTAAATTTAGTGAAAGATAGAGCTATTGTTGGTGATAGGAAGGATTGAAGAGGTGTGGTGAAAGGATAGTGGGAGTGTGGACGCGTTCTTAAGGATGGGCTGGGCACCCGTATGATGCGGCAGGGGTAAACCAGTGAAAGCTGTCGGGCCCTGTTGTTGAACAGAAGAGTGTGTTGTGTCACCCTGACCCGAGTGACATGGCCGCTTTCTGGTGTCCCGTTTCATCTGGAGGGACGAAAGCATGACCAACTTAGATGCCGAGGTGCCTAACTTGTTTGGGTGTTTGGGCAATTGGGTTAGCCATGGTCCCAAACATTTTTTTGTGTGTGTTTTTTTGCTATTTTTTTCATTTTATTTTCTTTGTTATTGTATGTGTTTGTCTTGCTGTCGGTCACCCCTCTTGAGGGATATGACCCAGGTAGATAGATAGATAGATAGATAGATAGAGTCATTGATATGAACGTATCGTACATTGTTTGAGCAGATAGCACACAGCAAATGTTATCACAAGGTCTTTTTGTGTTGGGTGGGCATGACTGACTGTATATGACCGTGTTAGGTTGGTGTATGCGGTCAGTCAAACAGCGGGGTGGGCTGACAGATCAATGGGCGTACCCCCAAGAAAAACAAACTACAGAGCATGGCAACAGCTAAGCTAGTATGTTGGCGGCTCGTTACAATAAAAAGAAATTCTGTCATGATTACCCAAGTGGAGCCACCTGGGGTAATCATCTGACGCGCGGGAATGCGCTCCCTGATTGGTTTATGTTCCCTTTTTAAGCTCGCTACGACGAGACCTGTTGGTCTGAGGATTACTTCTGTACCCCGTAAGACTCTCCCGATTACATGTGCCTTCTTGTTTACCTGATTCTGCCTGCCTGCCTCCGATCCGACCTGCCTCCGATCCGACCTGCTTTCGTCCCACGCTACGATCTTCTCTTCCGTCCTGGTAAACTCGACCTGCCTCCGTCCCATGCTACGATTGATCACGTCTCCCGCTAACCCTTACGCTTCCCCAAATAAAGAATTGTACGAACGCTCTGGGGTCTCCTGCTCTGTTCTGGTCTTCCCTGACAAATTCGTCAAATAAATAAATCAAATAAGTCTGAAAAATGTCAAAAGAGCGCAAAGAAATAGTGATTGCCAGCGGGTGCTCCGTGGATTGTTACTGGGTACAGGTAGTGAGGCCAAGTAAGGCTGCAGGTCCAACCCACTGCTACGGCGAGGCTAACAACTCTCTTAAGCCTGCCGAGCCTCTATCTCAGCAACGCCGGGATATGACCAAGGTAGATAGATAGATAGTCTCCTGCTAGTAACAGTAATGCTTTTTTTTTTTTTAGAAAACACTTAAGTCGTCGAACAGACATAAATTCCATCACATCATGTGTTTTACAGTGCACAGCAGCTGCCGGTCTTTGTGTGCGAGCAGGAGAACTGCAGACACAATGAGTTTAGCATGAAAGGTTAAGGGCTGTGCTCGTTTAAGAGACTGAACTGTAACCTGAAGCCAAGGGTAATGAAAGAGAGAGAGAGAGAGAGAGAAAGAGAGAGAGAGAGAGAGAGATTTACAAGGAGGGGGCAGAAAGTATTGAAAGAGTTTTCGATGGTGATGTCAGCTGAAATCAGAAAGTAAACAGAGTTCCAGACTGCAGCATGCTGTCTGTGGAACCTGGACTGGAGCAGGGACAAAATGATGGGGGGTTCCATGCCAGTAGGAGGGCACGCCAGTTCCTTCTCATTTACTTCCTCATCGTTATCTTCATACCTCAGGGGAGTTCCTGGCCCAACAGTAAGAGAGCAAATTTACTTTGTCTTTTTCAGGGTTGGGTAGGGTTACTTTAACTTGATTACTTTCAGTTACTTTTGGATGACTCCAATACTAAATCTGCTATAGGTTCTGGTCTTCCACGTGAGTCGGTTTCTTCATTTAACAGGTTTTTTTGTCACGAACCAGGACATGAAACAGGAATGGAGAACCCAATCGCGTAACGTACTCACAGTTTATTAGGGAGGGGAGGAATGCACGCACAGGGTTGGGTAGGGTTACTTTAACTTGATTACTTACAGTTACTTTTGGATGACTCCAATACCAAATATGCTAATAAAAGACAAAAGAAACTAAATATGAATCAAATGATGACTCACAACACGTGGTTAGCTTTCTCTCCTGGCTTTGATCTCTTTGATCTCCGGCAAAACGAACATCAAATGGTACGGAAACAAAATGAAAATCAATCCAAACAGCTCGCCAACATCATTTTTGCCGTTCCATGTGTTCCGTTACTCCCCAAGCCTGCACAAAATTTTGTAATTTTATTCATATTTAGTTTCTTTTCTCTTTTTTTTTGTATATTTGGTATGCGAGTAATCCAAAAGTAATTGAAAGTAATCCAGTTAAAGTAACCCTACCCAACCCTGCTATTAAGGACATGGAGTCATTGTGCTATAACAGGATGTGTGTATCGTTGCCAGGGTTGGGTAGGGTTACTTTAACTGGATTACTTTCAATGACTTTTGGATTACTCCAATACCAAATATGCTAATAAAAGACAAAAGAAACTAAATATGAATCAAATGATGACTCACAACACGTGGTAAGCTTTCTCTCCTGGCTTTGATCTCTTTGATCTCCGGCAGAACGAACATCAAATGCGACAGAAACCAAATGGAAATCAATCCAAACAGCTTGCCAACATCATTTTTGCCGTTCCATGTGTTCCGTTACTCCCCAAGCCTGCACAAAATTGAGTCATTTTATTCATATTTAGTTTATTTTGTCTTTAATTAGCATATTTGGTATTAGAGTCATCCAAAAGTAATTGAAAGTAATCAAGTTCAAGTAACCCTACCCAACCCTGTGCGTGCATTCCTCCCCTCCCTAATAAACTGTGAGTACGCGATTGGGTTCTCCATTCCTGTTTCCTGTCCTGTTTCGTGACAAAAAAACCTGTTAAATGAAGAAACCGACTAACGTGGAAGACCAGAACCTATAGCAGATTTAGTATTGGAGTAACTGAAAGTAATCAAGTTAAAGTAATCCTACCCAACCCTGGTCTTTTTTTATCCTTCGTTCTCTAAAATATTGTTATCCCATCAAATATTTTTTAGACTTTCTAAAACACAAAAGCTTTTGAAAAATAAAGTCTTAAGGGAATTTGATCTTATTTATTCTATATTTATTGTTTCCTGGAAAGATGAGATATACAACTATATAGGATCTGGCTTATTGAGTAAAATGTTGTTTGAGATTGTTGATCTGGTCTTACATAACGACAATAAAAAAGTGCTGTTGCAGCGCATTCTTCAAGATAGTTTGTTTTCCTCAAGCACTGCGCTCTTTTTTTTGTGTCAACCATTTCTCCTTAAATGTCAAAGAGCTCTCTTGAGGAGAAAAAGAACTCTTTATTTGCCCTTGATGAGTTACGCAGGATGCGACGAGCAGGGTTTGAATCGATCGGGCTGACTCCCGGGATGCCTGCGCCAAAATCTCCGCTTTGCAAATCTTCGAGGAGTCAAAACACGACAAAGTCATGTCGGCCGGTGAACTTGTCTGTGGTGACTGGCGGTGATTAGAAGGGTTCGGTGTTGTCAGTTGCAAGACTCAGGAGCAATGTTCCCTGGAATTTTCCTTACGGGTCTGAGCGTTCACACAAAGTCGGGGAGCAAGGCTTGAAACAACAGTGAGCAACAGCAATCCCAAGTGTGGCAACTAAGTCATTAGCAAACATGTCCCAAACTTGACATCAAGTTAAATTTTGCTGAGTTTCCAGCAATGCAAAAACATTTGTCATTTTTGAATGAATTGACTCATGTACTATTGCAAAGCTTGTACGGCCTACAAACGTCATTTGTTTTTCACAAGATTTCCATTTCTTTTTTTTTCCTGGTATCTTTTGTCACATAATACTCACATTTTTGAGGGCTTATTTACTCGGTTGCAAGGAACTGTTTTCAATCACATTTTTTAGTGGAAGTACAATGTTGGCAACAAGATTTGCTTGGTATAATTGGAAATTATTTGAATGCTACACAAACTTTTTCTTCTTTTTCCCTGTTTTTTTTTCCTTTTTTTTAAATTAATTTTGAAAAAGTTCTCATTGTGTTTATTTTTTCCTAGCTGTTACTTTTTTTCTTTTTGTTCTTTATTTACTTTTTTCATTTGTTTCTTTCTTTTCTTTTTTTCTGGCTTTTTTTTCTAAATTTTTCCTTCTTTTTTTCTCTTCCTTTTGTTTCTTTTTTTCACAGCTTTTCACTACTTTTTCATTTTGCTATTTTCTTCTTTTTTGTTCTATTTCCCCCCCTTCCTTTAAGTCATTTTGTGCACAACTTTACATAATATTTGGTCGTGTAGGGATTAAAGAAGCAAAAACAACCTGAAGAGCCGTTTAGGAAAGAGCCAGTTCTTTTTAGTGAGCCGAGCCGAAGAAGCCGGTTCTTGAAAAACTCTACTGACTTTACTCAACTTCGTTCTACTTCGACCTTGATTTCCATATACCGCAAAGCCCGTTTTTGATCTGTTTTGTCCCTGATAGTTGGACGACTTTTATTTTGCTAAATAAAAGTTTTGATCGTCAACGCAATTGAGTTCTCTCTTCCTGCCTCCTGCCTCCGTTCTGGTCCGGTCCTCTCGTGACAATAAACAGTGATTTGCCATTCCGTTCAACAAAAAAGTAAGCATCCTGAAATGCTCTGTGTTCATCTTCATATTTCTGTTTCGCTTTGCATTTTGCCATTTTGACCATGAGGGAACAGTTTGCACGCTCATGAAATGTTGACTTAATTTCCCGGCATTAGACGTAACTTACGCAGATGATTGGCAGTCAGTTATGTGTCCGGAGCAGCATATATACCAGAGCCGTGTCCCCCTAGTGGGAGGTGGCTAGAGTCTTTTCTGACTCTTTCTGGGATATCGATACAGAGGAGGGGATTCCCAGCCCCCTCGCCCAACCCAACTGATGTGTTGGGAGTCATTAGGTGAGCATACCCCCCAATTGCAACCCTTAATGCCGAGCCCCAAGCAGGGAGGCAACGGGTACCAATGTTTAAGTCTTAGGTATGACTCGGCCGAGGCTTGAACCTGCGACCTCCCAGTCTCAGGCCGGGCGCCCTACCGCTAGGCCAACGAGCTGGTTCGGAGCAGCATAAAAACAATAAATCTGCCAAATTAATTTGTTATTAACTCTGATTTATTCAATTATCTTAAGAGGGGGGAAAACTAAACATGAAACGAGGCAAAGAGCCACAGTATATCAAAAATAGGACGAGGCAAAGAGCCGCATTCTTATTGGCCAAGAGCCGCATACGGCTCTAGAGCCGTGTGTTTGCCACCCCTGCTTTCGTATAACTGCTGCAAACAAGAAACATGCACAATCTTTATGAATATCTTTCCTGTTGTGTCCTGACAAAGTGATATAGATAGATAGATAGATAGATAGATATTGTGTGTAAAACAAAAGAGTACATTTGATTAAAATGGTCTGCATTTAACCATTCATTCATTTTTTTAATCACTTATCCAAGCAGATTTAAATTGAAATGAAAGGAAATAATTTGCATTTCTATAGCGCTTTTCAAGTCAAGACTTCCCAAAGCGCTTTACAGTGTGCTTCACATTTCCCAATCGCGGCCGTGCAGCCATGTAAGGCGCTCACCTGGTTATTGGGGGTAATAGGGGTTCAGTGTCTTACCCAAGGACACTTCCACATGTAACACGGACGAGCAGGGATTCGAACTGCGATCTCTTGATCCCCAGACGAGCGCTCTACCTCCTGAGCCACTGCCGCCTTTTAAACTGACATCACATTCGGTGTGTTTTTCACATAGAGGAAGTTCATAAAATCTTTCTGCAGGATGAGCTCTGGGATAAGCCTGTGCTCATATCTGCACTGCCCACAATGCTCCCGAGGGAGTTTTCTTGTTCCATGATAGCTGAATCGCACTGACCTCAAAATACCAGACAGCTGCTGTGGAGACTATGCAAAGAGAACTGGACACTTAAACATACTCACATTTGAAATTTTCCGAAGAAACGTCATGGTTAAAGTAACTACCGTATTTTCCGCACTATAGGGCGCACCGGGTTATAGGGCGCACCCCCAAAAAATAGTTTTTGGTCCTATATCCCCCATACATAAGGCGCGCCGGATTATAAGGCGCTACAATGGGAACGTCGACAAAACAGTCAGATGATTCAGTCCAACTGATTACCCCCTTAACATTCCCAAAGCTTGCAAAGAAGCAAATACGTGTCGTAGACACGTGCGGATGCGGTGTCCGTACGATGTCACTCAAATGCATTGTTCCAAATATCATTCGGAAGGTTAAAGTCTTGGGATTCAAGAAATGCCAACCATTCCTTAGTTTCTATTTTCTTTTTCGCCCGCAACTTTACTGTGCATATGACAATAAACACTTGGAATTGAGTTTAATTCACTTAACTCATCACAGCAACATCAAGATCGTTCTAAAACAAGATACCGGGAACGTTCAATAATGATACGCAATCATGGTCTTCTTACAACCGTGAGTGTAGTAAATCCAGGAGAGTCAAATATTTACAAATACAGACTAATGAAACATGTTTCTTTATGGCGTAGTTTAGCAAGCTTGCTATTCAGTCATCTTTTTCAGCCAATTGCAGGGTTTGTTTTGGCCATCTAGCCAATCCGAGGCTCCGAATAACTTCAGCCAATAGTAATCGATTTAACTGATGATTGACACATCTTTTTCGGCCAAGTGCAGGGTTTGTTTCGGTCCTCTAGCCTATCCGAGGCTCCGAATAACTAGCCAATAGCGATCGATTCAAATGATGATTGACACATTGGTTAGCCAATGAAACGCCGGTATATAAATCCCAGCATACACCGCGGACTACTCCACGTTCGGGGGGAAATCGAGTCGGCGGCTGTTGCGTAAGTTGCGAGACCTTGCGATTTAATATTGAGCCATATATAAGGCGCACTGTATTATAAGGCGCATGGTCAGCTTTTGAAAAAAATGAAGACTTTTAGGTGCGCCTTATAGTGCGGAAAATACGGTAATATTTTGATTTGAGCTAAGGGTTTAATTGGGTATTCAAGATGCGGGGGTGCTGGAGCCCATCCCAGCCATCTCCGAGCAGTGGGCAGGGAACACCCTGAACCGGTTGCCAGCCAGTCGCAGGGCACACAGGGACAGACATTTCGTTCGCTCATTCACACCTAGGGACAATTTGGACCGGCCAATTGACATGCATGTTTTTGGAATGTGTGAGGAAGGAGGAAACCCACGCAAGCACGGGGAGAACATGCAAACCCCGCACATGAAGGTCGGTAGCTGGATTTGAACCCGTTACCTCAGAACTGTGCCGCACACGCGCTAACCACCGCGCCACCGTGCTGCGATGTATGTATACATTTTGTAATTTTGATTACTTGGAGGATCTGCAAAACTTTCAGTTTTCTATTTTTGTCCTCCTTCATAGTCCAAAGGGTAAATAAATCATGCGTGTGCGTTGCCACTCCCATTTATTTATTAATACTTTTTTTTGTATTCAGATTTTTTGAATCAGACTCACATCAATATGGAAATGAGCTTTCCTGACATTTTCCTGTGGCTGCGGACTTTTTTCTGGTTCATAGAGAATGACGTAAGACATTGAAACTACATGGAAAAGCAAATACATTCGCTTTGTGGGGGGATGTGGTCGTTCTGAAACCCAACAGCCAAAAGAAAGAAATACATACAGTGGAACCTCGGTTCTCGACCATAATCCGTTCCAGAACCCTGTTCGAAAACCGATTTGTTCGATCACCGAAATCATTTTTCCCATTAAAAATAATGTAAATCGTTTTAATCCGTTCCAACGCCCTGAATGTTTACCTTGAATGTTTAACGTAAACATAAAGCTAACCCAGGCTAATCGTACGTTCGCGTTATCGTAATCTTCCGTACGAAAGATTACGCTAACATGAACGTGTTCAAATTTAAAAATCTGTTATTTTTAAGTCATTTAGCACCCGGGTCTCCACAACAAGCGGTGAGCGGTTCATTGGAAAGGGAGCTCCGTTCCAACACCCTCAATGTTGGGCTCCGTTCCAACACCCTGAATGTTTACCATGAATGTTTAACGTAAACATGAAGCTAACCCAGGCTAATCGTATGTTCGCGTTATCTTTATCTTCCGTACGAAAGATTACGCTAACATGAACGTGTAAAAAAAAAAAAAAATAATAATTATGAATAGGATTTCTTACTTTTGTGGTGGTCAGCAGAAGGCGCAGGTGGACGGTGGGGTATTCCCTAACAAGATCAGACACTCGCACGCCTCCTTCATATTTTGCTATTATTTCTTTCTTAAATGCAATAGTTGTACGCACTACTTTTCTTTTTTCACCTGTAGCAATTTTGCTGCTTGCACTGAAGCAAGAATTTCTGGAAATTTTTGGTCGGACTCCGATTTATTCGACCTGAGAGGCGTTCGAAAACCGAGGTTCCACTGTACTTGACGAAAGCTGCTTGTTTGTATTCGTCAGTGTGTTATGACTACATTTTGATTCATGCACAATGACATAATAACTTGAACCACAAATAAGGGAACTTTCCCTTTGCATTGTGGGAAGCCTGCAATAAATAAATGTTATACATTCATGGGATGATTTCTATTCAAAACAGATTATTTATAAATGATCATACATTGAAAAGAAAGAAAGTGGAACGTTTTTTGTTCCTCAAACATAGTATAAGAATCTTGTAGGTTAAATACAAACATATTCAAAAGTACAATGTTTTTACACTAGGCACAGAATGTGTATTGTTCCTCCCCACCATTATGCAGATATGTTGTATACCTGTCAAGCTGTACGTTTTTGCCGTACAAAGTACGTTTATTATTCATTTTAAGACGTGTACGACGTACGAGAAAATCTGTACGGAAAAACGCAAATTTGTCGATTATGGGTACCATCCGGTGTACACCGACGATCACGAAACGGCAAATCAATCAAGTCAAACCAGTTCGCCGCGGTAGCCTCTATCTCGGTAACGATTTTTGTTGCAAACGAAGAGAGCGGTTTGATGTAGTGAAAGGAAGTCCGTCCCTTTTTAGAGAATCGGCTTTTTCGGCTCAACTCATTAAAGAGAGCCGGCTCTCAAACGGCTCTCTTGCTTTGATGCATTATATAGCGAATTATTATGTTGTATAAGGAAGTTAAGAAAAAAAAGGAAGTATAAAATGACAAAAGGAAAAAAGACAGACATCTATCTACCTTGGTCATATCCCTCAAGAGGGGTGACCGATAGCAAGACAAACACATACAATAGCAAAGAAAATAAAAGGGGAAAAATGGCAAAAAACACCCACAAAAATTGTTTGGACCATGGCCAACCCAAATGCCCCAACACCCAAACAAGTTAGGCAACTCGGCACCCAAATCGGTCATGCTTTCGTCCCTCCAGATGAAACGGGACACCAGAAAGCGGCCATTTCACTCTGGTCAGGGTGACACAACACACTCTTTTGTTCAACAACAGGGCCCGACAGCTTTCACTGGTTTACCCCTGCCGCATCATACGGGTGCCCAGCCCATCCTTAAGAATGCGTCCACAATCCCACTATCCTTTCACAACACCTCTCCACTCCTTTCTATCACCAAACAACAGCTCTAGCTTCCATTATATTTAGACCTCTTTCCTGCAGTGCACTCATAACACCATCCATCCACGTCAATCGCGGCCTTCCTCTTGGTCTCCTTCCATTGACTTCAGCTCTGTAGATCCTCTTCAATATTCTCTCCTCATCCATCCTCTCCATGTGTCCGAACCAACCGAGTACTCTCTGTCAGTTCCACGACTACTCCAGTTCTGTCTCTCACAATTTCATTCCTCAATCTATCCAATCTAGTCACTCCCGACATACTCCTCAAACACTTCATCTCAAAAACATTGAATTTCCTTCTTAAATCTGCGTTCAGGCTCCAAGTCTCTGCACCATACAACACAGTCGGCACAATCACGCTCTCATACAGTCCCCTCTTAACATCCATACTCATACTCTTGTTGCTCATCATTCTTCTCAGAGCAGCCAAAATCTTGCTTCCTTGATTTCCTCTGTGCAATACCTCGCATTCCATTCCACAACTACAGCCACATTACAACCCAAGTACCTAAATCTTTCAACTTCTTCCAGCACCCGTCCATGCAACCTGATTTCTAACGCCATACCCACTCCATCACGTGAACACTTCATCACCTTACTCTTCCCAACATTCAAACACAACTTACGCCTATCACATACTCTCAGGGTTGGGTAGGGTTACTTTAACTGGATTACTTTCAATTACTTTTGGATTACTTCAATACCAAATATGCTAATAAAAGACAAAATAATCTAAATATGAATAAAATAACTAAATTTTGTGCAGGCTTGGGGAGTAACGGGATACATGGAACGGCAAAAAGGATGTTGGCAAGCTGTTTGGATTTATTTTCATTTTGTTTCTGTCGCATTTTATGTTCGTTTTGCCGGAGATGAAAGAGATCAAAGCCAGGAGAGAAAGCTTACCACGTGTTGTGAGTCATCGTTTTATTCATATTTAGTTTATTTTGTCTTTTATTAGCATATTTGGTATTGGAGTAATCCAAAAGTCATTGAAAGTAATCCAGTTAAAGTAACCCTACCCAACCTTGCACTGTCTATGCTACTTGATTCATCCTGAAGGCAACACAACCAGGACGTAGATGTTTTTTTATATACTTTAATACAACTCAAGTAAATAAAATTAAAGCACTTCATTAAATCAACATAAAATGTACGATATCCAAAATACTCACACCCAAAAATAAATAAGTGAAATAAATAAACCTGACTGTTTGGAATTAAAAAAACTGTGTACAAAAATTAAACAACCCGGAGGTAAACGTGTCCTAGCAACAGCCCCACATTGACACCAACACTATGCTACAGGTTTGGTTTCTTTTTTCTTTTTTATAATAATTATTAGTCTTCTAAACTCCGTTACCAACCTTTTCAATGTTCTCAATGACAATAAAGACAATTCAAAATCCGTGAAGCAGTAATCCAGCGATAACCGAAGCGCAACGTAGGGAGGGATCTCCGTACCTTTAATGTGAAACAGCGTTACCTTGAGTGATGGCAACTGAGGGTCAGATCTCTGGAGGCACAGGACTCGCTAATGACATTAACAGACCGGTTGTGAGGGTTTTTCTTGTTCACGTCTGATAATTCGTGTTTTCGACTCCCATGGTCCGGTGTCCTTTACATTGTAGGAAGGAAGCAAATGAGTCTCTCGAGGAGAGAGATTTTCTTCACACTCCTGCTCTCCATCCCATATGGAAGTCATCACACATTTGAATGTGTTTCTGACCCTGAACTTAGCTGATGGCTAAAGTCAAGTCAAGTCATTTTTATTTGTACACCCCTTAATCACAAAGAGTCTCAAAGACTATTATTACACCATCCCCTGATCTGGAACCAACATGAGAGCTAGGAAAAACTCAAACATGAGGAAAATGGAGATATCTTTAGAAGGGACCGTACATGTGGTAATCCCCCTTCCAGGATTACCAGACAGCAAAGGATGTTGCAATCACAAATAATACACAGATATTGTCCACAGAAAGTATAGGTTATTCATATGCTATAGCGTAGAAGTGAGTCTTAAGCTTAGATTGAAACATTTCCACTGAGGTTGCAGATCAAATCTCAGGGGGAAGAGCATTCCACTGCACCGGTGCCCGGATGGAGAACGCTCTCGAACCAGGGGAACACTTCTTGGCTCTTGGGATCACCAGAAGACCGGCACTCTCAGATCGTAGGCTTCGGACCGGGACATAGCGGGAAATCAGATCTGAAAGATAAGAGGGCGCAAGTCCATGTATGATTTTGTATAATACTAAGAGAACCTTGAAATCACATCTAAGGCTAACTGGGAGCCAATGCAGGTTAGCCAAAATCGGTGTTATGTGATCGTACTTTTTTTGTCCTAGTTAAAAGCCTCGCTGCGGCATTTTGTACCAGCTGAAGAGACTTGATTCTAGACTGCGGGAGACCAGAGAGTAGTGCATTACAGTCATCGAGACGGGAGGTAACAAACGCATGAATTATAATTTCCGCATCCGACCGAGATCATGAAGAATAGTGTAAATGGTGACATTCGTCAGTAACTCATGTGGTGATGCTTTCTAATACACAATTCACAATTGATGTGATTCGGGTTGCATTACTATTAAAACATCGGACGTCTCAAGTGCTCTTGGTAGCATCTGTTTTCCTGTGGTTAGCGAAAGCAGACTAGTGTTACTGGGACATATCTCACTTGTTCCATTTTTAAGGGTCACACGGCAGATTTGAATCATTTTCCGATCCTTTTCAGAAAGAGAGTCTAAATGCGTTTTTTAAAAGATTAAGGAAAAAAAAAATCAGTTTGGTGACAAGCTATTGTGTCACGTCCAATGTTCCCTCTAAGCAGCTAATCGCGCACTGCCCGCACATTCTCAGCGCACAAGAAAATCTATCCAGCGCAATGTTCCCTCTAAGCTGCGTGTGTGCGCAATTGCGCACTACTAAGAGCTTTTCCGCGCACAAGAAAAGCTAGCCAGCTCACAAAAATCAGGGCTCGAAATTGCTAATTAAGAAGCCAATTAAGTTAAAGTTAAAATGCATGACGGTAAAAATACAAGGGTTCCCCTGACGTTGTCTTCTAAATGCGGTATTTTGAAGTCAAGGTCGAAGTAGAACGAAGTCGAGTAAAGTCAGTAGAGTTTTACGAGAACCGGCTTCTTTGGCTCGGCTCACTAAAAAGAACCGTCTCTTTCGGGTCCTAAACGGCTCTTCAGGTTGTTTTTGCTTCTTTCATCCCTATATGACCAAATATTATGTAAAATTGTGCACAAAATGACTTAAAGCAGGGGTGTCAAACTCATTTTAACTCGGGGGCCACACGATAGAACAAACACTCTGTTGGGGGCCGGACTAAGAGAGAGAGAGAGAGAGAGAGAGAGAGAGAGAGAGAGAGAGTGAGAGAGAGCGAGAGAGAGAGAGAGATAGCTAGAGAGATAGCTAGAGAGAGAGAGAGAGGGGGGCGGCGAGAGAGACAGATAAAAAGAGACAGAGAGAGAGAGAGAAATACGAGAAAGAGAGAGAAAGAGTTAGCGTTAGCTAAGAGAGAGAGAGAGAGAGAGAGAGAGAGAGAGAGAGAGAGAGAGAGAGACGAGAAAGAGAGAGACGAGAGAGAGAGAGAGAGACAGAGAAAGAGAAAGAGAGAGAGGAGAGGAGACGAGAGAGACCGAGAAAGAGAAAGAGAGAGAGGAGACGTGACAGAGAAAGAGAGAGAGAGATAGAGGGGACGAGAAAGAGAGAGAGAGAGATAGCAATAGCTAAAGAGAGAAAGAGATAGCAATAGCTAGAGAGAGAGAGAGAGAGAGAGAGAGACGAGAAAGAGAGAGACGAGAGAGAGAGAGACAGACAGAGAAAGAGAAAGAGAGAGAGGAGAGGAGACGAGAGAGACAGAGAAAGAGAAAGAGAGAGAGGAGACGTGACAGAGAGAGAGAGAGAGAGAGATAGAGGGGACGAGAAAGAGAGAGAGAGAGATAGCAATATCTAGAGAGAGAGAGAGAGATAGCAATAGCTAGAGAGAGAGAGAGAGAGAGAGAGAGAGAGAGAGAGAGAGAGAGAGAGAGAGAGAGAGAGAGAGAAAGAGAAAAATACAAGTACAGTGTCTTTGTGAGAGGCTTTGGCAACATCAAGTTGACATATTTCAACCTGCAGCTTGTTTTTCTCTTGCGCTTCTCTGAGTGTTGTCTCGCGGGCCGGATTCAGTCCCTTAGCGGGCCTGATCCGGCCCGCGGGCCGCCTCTTTGACACCTGTGACTTAAAGGATGGGGGGAATAGAGAAAAGAAGAAAACAATTACCAAAATGAAAAAGTAGTGAAAAGCTGAGAAAAAAAGAAACAAAAGGAAGTGAAAAAAGAAGGAAAAAAATCTGAAAAAAGCCAGAAAAAAAGGCAAGAAAGAAACAAAGGAAAAAAAAGTAAGGAGAGAACACAAAAAAAGTAACAGCTAGGAAAAAATAAACACAATGAGATTTTTTTAAAGGAATTAAAAAAAAAAAAGAAAAAAACTGAGAAAAAGAAGAAAAAGTTTGTGTTGCATTCAAATAATTTCCAATGATACCAAGTCAATCTCTTTGCCAACATTGTACTTCCACTAAGAAGTGTGATTAAATACAGTTCTGTATCGTGCAACCGAGTCAAAAAAAAACCCAAAATGTTAGTATTAAGCGACAAACGATACCAGGAAAGAAAAGAAATGGAAATCTAGTGAAAGAATTGTGGTAAAAACAAATGACATTTGTAGGCCTTACAACCTTTGCAATAGTACATGAGTCATTTCATTCAAAAGTGAAAAATATTTTTGGATTGCCGGAAACTCAGAAAAAGGAACTTGATGTCAAGTTTTGGACACACTTCAAGCGTTGCTCACAGACTTTGTGTGAACGCTCAGACCCCTGGAAAATGACAGGGAACATTGGTCACGTCTTGTCAAAAACAAGCAAAGCTTCCGAGCTTGAAGCGCAGATTCGACCAAACCCACCTTGTCAAATAAAATAAATGAGCAACATAAAAAGTAATAAAATCTCAAGCAGTTTTATGATTCATAAAATTGACAGTTCCAAAAACCTGCCGTGAAATTTACCTTCTGGAAATACACTGCCCCATTTCTGGTTGATTAATATCCAATTATTGTGTCTTCGCTTTTGGAAGAACAGCGAAATATTTTGCAGTTTGGAATATTCATTTTAAGGGATGCTAAAAAAATTATACATTACTGTACAGCTAATATTTGATACAGCACTTTGAGTGGCAAGCCATTGTCTCAAAAGTCGATTGGATTTAGTCCGTAAACAGGGTTGGGTAGGGTTACTTTAACTGGATTACTTTCAATGACTTTTGGATGACTCCAATACCAAATATCCTAATAAAAGACAAAAGAAACTAAATATGAATCAAATGATGACTCACAACACGTGGTAAGCTTTCTCTCCTGGCTTTGATCTCTTTGATCTCCAGCAAAACGAACATAAAATTGCGACAGAAACAAAATGAAAATAAATCCAAACAGCTTGCCAACATCATTTTTGCCGTTCCATGTGTTCCGTTACTCCCAAGCCTGCACAAAATTGAGTCATTGTATTCACATTTACCGTATTTTCCGCACTATAAGGCGCACCGGGTTATAGGGCGCACCCCGAAAAAATAGTTTTTGGTCCTATATTTGACATACATAAGACGCACCTGATTATAAGGCGCTACAATGGGAACATCGACAAAACAGTCAGATAGTCAAACTTCTTACCCCCTTAACATTCCGAAAGCTTGCAAAGACGCAAATACGTGTCCCAGACATGTACGGAAACAGTGTCTGTACGATGTCACTCAAATGCATCGTTCCATCATTCGGAAGGTTAAAGTCTTGGGATTCAAGAAATGCCAACCGTTCCTTAGTTTCTATTTTCGCTCGCAACTTTACTGTGCATATGACAATAAACACTTGGAATTGGGTTTAATTTAAAAATAAACACTCCATTCCATCCATTATCTGCACCGCTTATCACAGAAACATCGAGTCCAGTCTGAAACAAGATACAGGGAAAATATATAGCCGGAGTAGCTCACCGAAGTCGTTGTGTTCAATAATAATGTGCAGCCATGGTCCTCTTATATCCGTGAGTTTAGTAAATCCAGGATAATAAAATATTTACATATAGAGAATAGTAAAAAATGCTTTCTGTATGCCGTCAACCACGTGCTATACACATTCATCTTTTTCGGCCAATTGCAGGCTTTGTTTTGCCGCTTCAGCCTATGCCAGCCTGTAAATGATAAAAAGGATCCGCCCCTTGACCTTCGAATAACTTTAGCCAATAGTGATCGATTCAAATGATGATTGACACATTGGTTAGCCAATGAAACGCCGATAAATAAATCCCAGCATACACCGCGGACTACTTGGCGCTCGGGGGAAAATCGAGTCGGCGGCTGCAAGTTAGTTGGAAGACTTTGCGACTTTATATTGATTCATAAATAAGGCGCACTGTATTATAAGGCGCATGGTCAGCTTTTGAAAAAAAATAAAGGCTTTTGGGGGCGCCTTATAGTGCGGAAAATACGGTAGTTTCTTTTGTCTTTTATTAGCATATTTGGTATTGGAGTCATCCGAAAGTAATTGAAAGTAATCCAGTTAAAGTAACCCTACCCAACCCTGTCTGTAAAACACATATTAAAGAGAAAATTATATTACCATATGCTGTGGTCCGCTAAAAAATGTTTGTCAAACTGCAAATTGCCCCTGGGCCATAGTTTGGACTTTCCAACTTCAAAGCTTTAACTTAGTATTTAATTCATCACTTTGCCGTCTGTTTCTGTTTCTGATAAAAAACTCAATGGAAATGTTCACTTCCAGCTTTTGTTTTACCCATTAATGAAGAGAAATTACAATTGCTGTGAGAATCATTCTATTTTGTAAGCATAACATTTTAAGCAAACATATAACACACATAGATATAGTTGAATAACTTATGTACATTATTCCAACAACCTGTCAACCTGTACGTTTTTGCCGTACAAGGTACGTTTATTATGCATTTTAAGACGTGTACGACGTACAAGAAAATCTGTACGGAAAAACGCAAAATTGTCAATGATGGCCTCAACACCGACTATCACAAAATGCCAAATCAATCAAGTCAAACGAGTTCGCCGCGGTAGCCTCTATCTCGGTATCGTTTTTTTCCGTTGCAAAAGAAGCGAGCAGTTTGATCCTACTGTGCGCGTCCGTCTGCCAGAGGATTTCCCATCATGCATAATTCCGTGGTAGTTGTGTAGTGAAAGGAAGTCCGTCTCTTTTTAGAGAACCGGCTTTTTCAGCTCAACTCGTTAAAAAGAGCCGGCTCTTATTCGGCTCACTTACTTTGATGCATTATATTTTGAATTATAATGTTGTATAAAGAAGTTACAAAAGAAAGGAAGTATAAAAGGAGAAAATAAAAAAAAAGACAGGTTTGTGGTTATCCCTTGAATCAGTATATTACCAACATTAATTTAATTCAGAAAATGAATTCATCATTTGAATGAGAAAATGTATTATTACTTGATTCTATTTGCATGTATTTTTTCCTTCTACAGTGAACGTCCAAGCGACTTCATTTTTGAACTTTTTTTCTAATAAACCTCATTCATGTCGAGCAACTCAGTATCTCACAACAAAATATTAATTAACAATATATGTGATATCTCGAAGCAGCACGGCGGCGCAGTGGTTAGCGCTTGTGCGGCACAGTTCATGTCATGGGAACCTGTCGTGGGTTCAAATCCAGCCCCAGACTTCCTGTGCGGAGTTTGTATGTTCTCCCCGTGCTTGCGTGGGTTTCCTCCGGGCACTCCGGTTTCCTCCCACATTCCAAAGACATGTATTTCAGGTGGATTGGCCGGTCCAAATTGTCCCTAGGTGTGAATGAGCGAGCGAGTTGTCTGTCCCTGTGTGCCCTGTGATTGGCTGGCAACCAGTTTGGGGTGTCCCCCTACCCTAATGAGGATAAGCGGTATGGCTAATGAGATGAGATGAGATGATATCACGAAACGCATGTACAATATAACATGCTAAACTACATAAATAAACACATTTTAAAAAAAACATATGGTGCAAGATTATTTTGTACATTGTAGGTGAAAATACAACATTTTGTCAGGGTATGGAGCCCTGGAGCTCGACAGCTATGATACAATAAGCCAAGTGTAGATTATATTTCTGCCAAGAGAGCTAACTGTAGTCATTGTGCTTGCTATAGTTCCTCATGCCATGAGGCTCTTTAACTCTACCCGGCAGAGTAAAAGCCCACATTAAACCACACCCCCTACATTGCATATTAGCGAATTTTATTGCAATATGTATTTTGTGTAGCACTATTTAGTTATTCTATATAACACGCTACAGTGGGTATTTGCACGTCACACTGGGTATTTGTATATTCTATTCTTTTTGCTTTATTATTGTATTGTTCTCAGCTCAGGGATGCTGCTGGAAATGTGAATTTCCCAAAGCGGATGAATAAAGTATCTATCTATCTATCTATCTATCTATCTATCTATCTATCTATCTATCTATCTATCTATCTATCTATCTATCTATCTATCTATCTATCTATCTATCTATCTATCTATCTATCTATCTATCTATCTATCTATCTATCTATCATCCATCTATCTATCTATCTATCTATCTATCTATCTATCTATCTATCTATCTATCTATCTATCTATCTATCTATCTATCTATCTATCTATCTATCTATCTATCTATCTATCTATCTATCTATCTATCTATCTATCTATCTATCTATCTATCTATCTATCTATCTATCTATCTAAAGACAATACTCTGCATTTTAAGAGAAACACGCAGTGCTAAAAAAACGTTTTCATGTAAATGTTGGCAAAGTTTGTAATACAGCAGATTGTGGGATGTTTGATTTACTACACAGCATGCGAACGGTCAGACACGCTCGCCCCAAAGAGGAACTTAAAGGCCACATGTCTGTGGAAATTCCCAGAGTGCCAATAGGCAGCTGCTAGCATAAACAAAACACTCGTAAATATGGAAGCCCCCGTGGATATTCAAGCCAAGCCTGTTCATGCAAAAAGCTTATTTGACATATTCTTTAAAGCAAAGTTTCTAAACTGGTGGATCAGGACCCAATAGTTGGTCACGGAGCCATTTTCAGTGGGTCGCAGGCTTTTGTCTTGATATAATTATGCTAACAGGGGTAGGGTAGGGTTACTTTAACTTGATTACTTTCAATGACTTTTGGATGACTCCAATACCAAATATGCTAATAAAAGACAAAATAAACTAAATATGAATAAAACGATGACTCAAAACACGTGGTAAGCTTTCTCTCCTGGCGTTGATCTCTTGCAAAACGAACATCCAATGCGACAGAAACAAAATGAAAATAAATCCAAACAGCTTGCCAACATCATTTTTGCCGTTCCATGTATTCGGTTACTCCCCAAGACTGCACAAAATTGAGCCATTTTATTCATATTGAGTTTCTTTTGTCTTTAATTAGCATATTTGGTATTGGAGTAATCAAAAAGTAATTGAAAGTAATCAAGTTAAGGTAACCCTACCCAACCCTGTATGCTAATAAGAAATAAAAACAATGATTCAATTATGGTAGATTACGACATTGATCTTTTCTGTTCAGTCAATCCGCGCCGTCGCATTTGTGTTTGAAAGGGACCACATTTCATTTTATTGAGGCAGTGTTCTCGTTTGCCCGCGTCCCTGCATCCTAGACGCATCATTTGCTGGGGGGCATAGTGTCAAATCAGCGTGCGTCCCCGGGACGCTACTTTTTTGACACAAAATTGTCATTATTACACGATGACATTTTTTTTCAACAAAGTTTTACCGCTCTCCAAACTTTGTGTCAGACAGATGCACCATTGTTGTTTTGGTCTCGCGGTTCGAGTTTTCGTCCGCACGCCAATCTTGGCAAACGAGATCTCGTTGCTTCGAGATTACGTCATTGTTGTGGTGGTTGTCGTCGAGGGAAGGTGATGGTTAAGTATGCCTCCGAAAAAACAGTATTAGGTGAAAATCAACCAAAAATTGGTCATTTCTTCAGTGTCGGTAATAAGTCGAAACATAATGCAGAAAGTGATAACAGCGGCAAAACGAAAAAAAAAAAAAAACGGCGAAAAAGGATGTTCTCACAAGCAAAAGTTTTCGACTGCACCCTAGAGAGAACTAACAGAGTGAATCAGTTACAGATTTGACCCGCAGGCCAAGGTTCTTTCCTGAAGATCGCGTTAATCAGTCACATTTTAAATAACAAGTTGTTGTGCAAGAACTGGTTTCAACTGGAACATTTGACCTTCAAATGCACCCCTTCCGTTTAGCAGTTGAAGCCACATTGTAACTAGGGCGTTCCTTTTCTAAATAAAAGGCAAGCAGAGGGAATACTGCTTTGAAGTGAATTGGAGGATCGTAACTGAAGCAGTTTTCCGTTCACTTCCCTTGCAAGTAAAATCATACACAATTGTCTGTGTCTTTTTGTATGCAGGTTTTTGTTACAAGTGTTGGGTTGAACCTGACAATTTTCATTTTCATTCTACACTAACAAATATAAATAAAAACAAAAGATGCGGGGATGAGCATGACGTTACTCTCCAGCACTGCCCCCATCTCCTATTCCTCCTACTTCATGTGTTCCACCCTGAACAGCTTTACTAAAATTAAGATCAAAGCAGATAGTCACAGTGGAAATGAAACATAAGGTCTCTTTGAACTCGAATGTGCATTGTAGACACATATTAAACCCGAAAAATATTAAACTTTCAACTTTTTTAAGGACATCTTAAATGACGCACTTCACTTTTGAACCACATTTTACAGTAATTTTGAACAAAATTCATCAAACATTTTTATGGAGCACGGCGGAGCAGTGGGTAGTGTGTGTGCAGCACAGCTGTGAGGTCATGGGTTCAAATCCAGCTATCAACCTTCCTGTGCGGAGTTTGAATAGAATAGAACAGAATAGAATAGAATATACCTTTATGGTCATTGATACAAAATGGGTTGGACATATTGTGACAACGAAATTGGCCATGGCACTCCAGGTTCACATTTAACAGTGAGGATAAAAGAAAACAAAGAAGATAAAGGAACAAAGAAGATACGGTTATAATTTACACAAAATTTACAGAAGAAATGTGGGCATGTAGGATGTTACATACAGTTTGGGATCATATTAGTGCAATATTCGTATTAGTTTGCATGTTCCCCCCGTGCTTGCGTGGGTTTCTTCCGGGCACTACAGGTTTCCTCCCAAATTCCAAAAAAACAACAACAGGTTAATTGGCTGGTCCAAATTGTCCCTAGGTGTGAATGAGCGAGCGAATTGTCTGTCCCTGTGTGCCCTGCGATTGGCTGGCAACCAGTTCAGGGTTTCCCCTGCCCACTGCCCGAAGATGGCTGGGATGGGCTCCATCACCCCCGCGACCCTACTGAGGATAAGCGGTGCAGATAATGGATGGATGGATTTGAATGGAGTCCAAGAATTTTACTTTTTCTTCTTTTTAGGTTACAGGTATACGTACGACCACTGTCCCGGTCCGGAGTGGAACGTCATGTGCAGAGGATGTTGCGAGTATGACGTGATTCGCTGCAAATGCCCCCTGCAGGGGGCCTCAGTGGGCTACGCCGTCCCCTGCTGCCGCAACGCCATCAATGAGTGTGACCCTTGCATCATTCATCCAGGTACAGCTTTATGAGTGGCTGCCATAATTGAATATATTGGCCAAAAACAATGACTTGTTTTGCTTTGTACCCGTCTTTGGCATCAGGTTCGCTATCAGTCTTTTAAGGAAGTATTTTACAATTTAGGTAAGAATAGAATAGAATAGAATAGAATAGACCTTTATTGTCATTGTTACAACATGGGTTCAATATATTGTGATAACGAAATTGGACGTGGCACTCCAGTTCCACGTTTTACAGTGAGGATAAAGAAAACAAATAAGATAAAGGAACAAAGAAAATGTTTGTACTGTCCTTGTTGCCTGCCTTTGTTTTCCTCCGGAGGAGGGTGTATGAGGGGGTGAGGGACAGACAGAGATGGCTGGATCCAACTAGATGTTTGATCTTACTGTACATACGGTCCAGCGTTTTTTCCCCTGGTTGCTCAGTCCACGTATTGAATGAATTTAGGAAGTACAGTCCTTAAGCATGCCTGATTAAAGTCGCCGGCGACGATAAAAGCTCCGACGGGGTGTGCAAGCTGCTGTTTATTGATAGCAGCGGACAGGAGATTTAGTGCTATGCTAACATTAGCATCCCGTGGAACGTTAGCATCCCGTGGAACGTAAACAGCAAGCACAATGACCACAGTTAGCTCTCTCGGTAGATAGAAGGGTCTACTCTGCACGATACTGCTAGAAACTCTATATCGAGTGAGCAGTGTGTGTCAATGATTCGGCTGTTATTGCAGCGCATAGTCCCCCCCCTGTTTTTATTGAAGTCTCCATCTCGGTGAAGCGTGCGTCCTGCTAGTTGGACTGCGGCATCGGGGAAGCCAAGACTCCGTCATGATAAAAATACTGCAATTTCGGACAAAGCTGTTGGTGGCGATCCGCAGCTCAAATTCACTCATTTTGTGGACGATGGATCTGGCGTTGGTCAGGAACATGCTCGGAAGCGCTGGTCCGTGTGGTCGCCTTTTTAGCCTAGGCCCGACCGGCAGCTTTTTTCTTTTGCTCCGTCGTTGTCGGCAGGCAGATCACCCAGGGAGATCCCGGTGGTCTCTGTACATCCCTCGGGATGTTGTGGATGTTATTGTAGTTGTAAAAGGAGTCGAAGGGAAAATATGAGGGATGAAAGAACACTGAAAAACAAAAGACCAACTGAAGAGCCTGAAGCCGCTGCACTCGCGTGCGCCGCCATCTTGGACACTCTGTGTGACACTCTGGTTTCCTCACTCATTTCAAAAACATGCCAGGCTCTCTTTTTGTTAGCAGGCAACTATTGTTTTTTACATCAAGAAGGCCGAATATCTGGATGAAAATAAAAGAAAATTAAATCAAAAATACGTATTTGAAATAAACTTTAAAAAGATGACTTGCTAAAAATGATTCAAGTCACTGCTCGACAACCAATTAGTCACAAACCAGAAACGGACACAGGACCCAATAGCGCTCGTTTTCTCAGTTTTTATTACTATAAAAGGGAGAGCAGGGCTTGCTTCCACCATCCGATGGTTGACAGACAAGAGGAGCAGGAGATGCGGAAGTGGCACTTCCTGTCTAGCGAGGAGGGTCGAAGACAGGCGGGAACTACAAGTCGTTAGCCGGGACTGGAGAGCAAGGGCGGTGTCAAGTGCCGAAACAAGGTCGGCAACAGGAGGCAGGCAGGTAGCGGGGCAAAACAGATCGGATAACGGGCAGGCAGAACGGGGCAGAGTCAGGTCCGGAAACAGGTTGGCAACAAGGATCAGGCAGAGAAAAGCAGGGCAGGAACAGAGTCTAAGAGCTTGCCGAGCTGGGAGCAACAGTTCGCATAACGGTCTGACAGAGATCTCTTGGAAGTCGGGGGTTTAAAAAGAGTTCAACAACCAATCAGCTTTACGGGCTGTTGGCGCCAATTAAGCAGGAGGGTCGAAGACATGCGGGAATTACATATCGTTAGCCGGGACTGGAGAGGAAGGGCGGTGTCAAGTTCGGAAACGAGGTCAGCAACAGGAGCCGGGCTGGTAGCGGGGCAAAACAGATCGGATAACGGGCAGGCAGAACGGGGCAGAGCAGGTCCCGAAACAGGTTGGCAACGAGGATCGGGCAGAGAAAAGCAGGGCAGGAACAGAGTCGGATGAAAAGGCTTAATGAGCTGGTGGCAACAGTTGGCATAACGATCTGACAGGGATTTCTTGGAAGTCTGGGGTTTAAAAGGAGTTCAACAACCAATCAGCTGTCCGGGCTGTTGGCGCCAGGTGCTCTGAATCGGCAATCATGACACACTCGGCTGCAGACTCGTACCGAGCCGTGGACCGTTTGGTACCAGGCTGCAAAAAACAGGGATAATAGTTGCTGTACTCACAAAAGACTTTAAAGTTTGGTACAACTATCAGTAATGAAATTAGTCTGTGAGACGAGTACAAAACAGGAGCAAACAATACTGTTTGGGACAGAGGTGTACATATCTAAAGGCAAAAGTGAGGGAACACTCAATAATGGGTAGTGGCAGTGGTTGGAGGGATGGTCCTTTTTACATACTGACGGCGGTGCAGGGTGGTCCCTCCACTTATGCACCATGTGCCTCTCTCTTTGCTGCATTGAAGCAGATTAATGAGCGATGCTGCTTTAATTGGCCAGAAATCAACTCAGCTGTCTGTAGTTCCGTGGCGCATGAAAAGCAGAGTTTGCATACCTGTCAAGTTATACATTTTTCCTGTGTTTTATATGTTTTTGATCATTTCAAATTCTGCTTGCCATATAAAAAAATTTCGGACGTGGAAAAAAATACACGGAGGCCTTCGCGGTCAGCTCTGCAGGCCCTGAGGGATAGACTAAGTTATGATCAATGTTCCCTCTAAACTGCGCGCGTGTGTCCTAAATGCGGTATTTGGAAGTCGAGTCAAAGGAGAACGAAGTTGAGTAAAGTCAGTAGAGTTTTTCGAGAACCGGCTTCTTCGGCTCGGCTCACTAAAAGGAACCGGCTCTTTCGGGTCCTCAACGGCTCTTCAGGTTGTTTTTGCTTCTTTCATCCCTATATGACCAAATATTATGTAAAATTATGCACAAAATGACTTAAAGGAAGGGGGAATAGAACAAAAAAGAAAAAAATACCCAAATGAAAAAGTAGTGAAAAGATGAGAAAAAAAAAACAAAAGGAAGAGAAAAAAGAAGGACAAATTCAGAAAAAAAGCCAGAAAAAAAAAGCAAGAAAGAAACAAAGGAAAAAAGGTAAGTAGAGAACACAAAGAAAAAAGTAACAGCTAGAAAAAAATAAAGGAATTAAATTTTTTTTAAAAACAAACAGAGAAAAATAAGTTTACCGTATTTTCCGCACTGTAAGGCGCACCTAAAAGTCTTAATTTTTTTCAAAAGCTGACCATGCGCCTTATAACACAGTGCGCCTTATATATGGCTCAATATTAAATTCGCAAGGTCTCGCAACTTACTCAAGAGCCGCCGACTCGATTTTACCTCGAACGTGGAATAGTCCGCGGTGTATGCTGGGATTTATATACCGGCGTTTCATTGGCTAACCAATGTGTCAATCATCATTTGAATCGATCACTATTGGCTGAAGTTATTCGGAGGCTCGGATTGGCTAGATGGCCAAAACAAACCCTGCAATTGGCCGAGTTTAGCAATGGCGTAGCAAGTCCGCGGTGTATGCTGGGATTTATATACCGGCGTTTCATTGGCTAACCAATGTGTCAATCATCCGTTAAATCGATCGCTATTGGCTGAAGTTATTCGGAGCCTCGGATTGTCTAAAGGGCCAAAACAAACCCTGCAATTGGCCGAAAAAGATATGTCAATCATCCGTTAAATCGATCGCTATTGGCTGAAGTTATTCGGAGCCTCGGATTGGCTAGATGGCCAAAACAAACCCCTCAATCTGTTTAGCAATGGCGTAGCAAGCTTGCTAAAGTACGCCATAAAGAAACATGTTTCATTAGTCTGTATTTGTAAATATTTTACTCTCCTGGATTTACTACACTCACGGTTGTAAGAAGACCATGGTTGCGTATCATTATTGAACGTGAGAACTTTGATGTTGCTGTGATGAGTTGCGTGAATTAAACTCAATTCCAAGTGTTTATTGTCATATGCACAGTAAAGTTGCGAGCGAAAAAGAAAATGGAAACTAAGGAATGGTTGGCATTTCTTGAATCCCAAGACTTTAACCTTCCGAATGATGGAACGATGCATTTGAGTGACATCGTACGAACACCGCATCCGCACGTGTCTACGACACGTATTTGCTTCTTTGCAAGCTTTGGGAATGTTAAGGGGGTAATCAGTTGGACTGAATCATCTGAATGTTTTGTCGATGTTCCCATTGTAGCGCCTTATAATCCGGTGCGCCTTATCTACGGAAGATATAGGACCAAAAATTATTTTTTGGGGGTGCGCCCTATAACCCGGTGCGCCCTATAGTGCGGAAAATACGGTATATCAAGTCAATCTTGTTGCCAACATTGAACTTCCACTAAAAATGTGATTAAATACAGTTGTGTGTCGTGCAACCGACTCAAAAGCCCCCCAAAATGTTAGTATTATGCGACAAAAGATACCAGGGAAAAAAAAGAACTGAAAATCTTGTGAAAGAATTGTAAAAACAAATGACGTTTGGAGGCCGTACAACCTTTGCAATAATACATGAGTCAATTCATTCAAAAGTGTTTTTTTTTTTTTTTGCATCGCCGGAAACTCAGCAAAATGTAACGTGATGTCAAAATTTGGACATGTTTGATCATGACTTAGTTTCCACACTTGGGATTATGGTTGCTCACTGTTGTTTCAAGCGTTGCTCACCGACTTTGTGTGAACGCTCAGACCCCTGGAAAATTTCCATTTTTTTAAAATAGCCTGACAAATCTTTGTGATTTGTGTAGATTACTCGCCAAATGCCAGTGGCAATCCAGATTGATCTCATTCAGCATGTCACGTCAAGTCAAGTCATTTTTATTTGTATAGCCCTTAATCACAAAGAGTCTCAAAGCGCTACACAGACCACAGATGATTGCAAACCACAGACTATTATGACACTTGAAATTCGCTGTTTTGCTATGTGTTGCTATGTTGCTGTCAGGCCGCTTCATTCTTAAAGCTTTCAATCCTTCCTGCCACGCTCTTGGCACTGCACCAAGAGCCGTCTGCCTGGAGACAAAAAACGGAAAAGCTGAAAAACACTTTAAATACGTCATTATCTTATTTGTTTCTAGGACAACATCACATAACAACATAGCTCATGAACCATGCCAGTGTTAAATAGGAATTGAGGAATTAAGAATTACCGCATACTCTAAACCAATGTTCCCTCTAAACTTGCGCGCGTGCGCGGGAAAAAAAAAAAAAAAAAAAAAAAAAAAAAATATATATATATATATATATATATATATATATATATATATATATATATATATCTTAGGCTTAACATGGGTTTTTCAGTGTGAGTTTGCCCGGCGCCTCGCAGAGAGAGAGAGAGATGGGGGGGGGGGGGGGGGGGGGTAGAGAGGGGGAGAGAGGAGGGGAGGGAGAGAGATAGATAGATAGATAGATAGATAGATAGATAGATAGATAGAGAAAGGGGGAGATAGATAGATAGATAGAGAAAGGGGGGATAGATCGATAGATAGAGAAACGGTGAGATAGTCTACAGTAGATAGATGTCTTGATAGATAGATAGAGCAAGGGGGAATAGAGAGAGAGAGAGAAAGGGGGGATAGAGAGAGAAAGAGAGAGAGAGGGAGATATAGAGGAGGAGGGGGGTGGGGGGGAGAGAGAGAGGGGGAGAGTGAGAGGGAGGGAGAGAGAGGGGGAGATAGATAGATGGAGATAGATAGATAGATGGATAGATAGATAGAGAAAGGGGGAGATAGATAGATAGACACATGGATAGAGAAAGGGGGAGATAGATAGATAGATAGATAGATAGATAGATAGATGGATAGAGAAAGGGGGGGTAGATGTCTAGATAGATGTCTAGATAGATAGATAGATAGATAGAGAAAGGGGGGACAGAGAGAGAGAGAGAGAGAGAGAGAGAGAGAGAGAGAGAGAGAGAGAGAGAGAGAAAGAGAGACCCAGCCAACGAAACACATGCCCTCAATAAATGAACGAATCATGACGGCTCCTCAAGCAAAAACATCCTGTTCTTTCCAGGCAGCGTGGACAGATGACTGGGGCTTTTTGCAAAAAATGACCGTGCTGTTTTGTGCATTATGCCCCGAGAGCGTTGTACCTCACGCTTCAAGTGTTAAACGTCATTACGAGACGAATCATGAACATGAATTCAAGGCGGAGACATTAAAACGCGCCGTGTACGGGTACGGCAAACAAACACGGACCCTAAAAACCTGTGTCGCTGCTAAAAACACCACCACTGAAGCTATCTAACAAATTGCTCACTGAATGGCAAAGCACCGAAAACCACAGGCCTTTCCACATGTTGTTCACATTCATATTTTAGTTAATCGATGAAGAAGAATAGTGGCAGATAGATAGGTCAGTTATACCAGTGTGCCGCTGGAATTTTATCTTTCCAAAAATGCATTCAGTATTTTTGCACTCTTCAGACGAGGAAATGCAATAGTCATCCATATCAGTAGGTGGCAGTCGATTTTTATATACTTTTTATGTACTAGTTATCGGCTCTTGAGGTAGCACAGTACATTTAATAACGTAATTTATTTAACAAAGCGGTTTAAGATTTTACTGTAAAAAATAAAAAACATAAAGCACATCATTCTTTTTTTATATTAAGTATTATTTTCTTCTTTTTATATACTAATTATCTGCTTATGAGGTAGTACAACGAAATATTTGACATACCGTATTTTCCGCACTATAGGGCGCACCGGGTTATAGGGCGCACCCCCAAAAAATAGTTTTTGGTCCTATATTTGACATACAAAAGGCGCACCGGATTATAAGGCGCTACAATGGGAACGTCGACAAAACAGTCGGATGATTCAGTCCAACTGATTACCCCCTTAACATTCCCAAAGCTTGCAAAGAGGCAAATACGTGTCACTCAAATGCATCATTTCAAATTTCATTCGGAAGGTTAAAGTCTTGGGATTCAAGAAATGCCAACCATTCCTTAGTTTATATTTTCTTTTTCGCTCGCAACTTTACTGTGCATATGACAATAAACAGTTGGAATTGAGTTTAATTCACTCAACTCATCACAGCAACATCAAGATCGTTCTAAAACAAGATACCGGGAAAATATAAAGCCGCATAGCTCACCTAAGTTCTCACGTTCAATAATGATACGCAATCATGGTCTTCTTACAAGCGTGAGTGAAGTTATCCAGGAGAGTAAATTATTTCCAATACAGACTAATAAAACATGTTTCTTTATGGTGTACTTTAGCAAGCTTGCTAAGCTTGCTACGCCAATGCTAAACTCGGCGAATTGCAGGGTTTGTTTTGGCCCTCTAGCCAATCCGAGGCTCCGAATAACTTCAGCCAATAGCGATCGATTCAACGGATGATTGATACATCTATTTCGGCCAATTGCAGGGTTTGTTTTGGCGCTCTAGCCAATCCGAGGCTCCGAATAACTTCAGCCAATAGCGATCGATTCAACGGATGATTGATACATCTATTTCGGCCAATTGCAGGGTTTGTTTTGGCGCTCTAGCCAATCCGAGGCTCCGAATAACTTCAGCCAATAGTGATCGATTCAAATGATGATTGACACATTGGTTAGCCAATGACACGCCGGTATATAAATCCCAGCATACACCGCGGACTACTCCATGTTCAGGGGAAAATCGAGTCGGCGGCTGTTGCGTAAGTTGCGAGACCTTGCGATTTAATATTGAGCCATATATAAGGCGCACTGTAATATAAGGCGCATGGTCAGCTTTTGAAAAAAATTAAGACTTTTAGGTGCGCCTTATAACTTCATTTTCAAGCATTTTCGAAGGACGGTGTGCCATGGCACTTTTTTATAAATAAAGGTGTACCTTGGTTCAAAAAGGCTTGAAAAACACTGAGTTATACGATTAAAATGTTATCCATGTTGTATATTTGGATTGGTGTAAAATAGCTCTGTTGGATATTAAAAAAATGTGCGAGTTATGAATCTTGGTGTGGTACACTGATTTACAAGGACATTTGAAAGTGGCACTCCTCACCGAAAAGATTGCTGACCCCGGTTCTAGTACCGTAAATTCCGGACTATAAGCCGCTACTTTTTTCCTAAATGTTCAGCCCTGCGGCTTATTCAGTGAAGCGGCCAATTTATGTAATTTTTCTAACGGCCACCAGTGGCGTTGGAGTATAAAAGGTAAGATTAAGACCAGTAGAATACGTGCGCCAGAAAAGACTGCAACCTCTAAGTTTATGCATACGTCGTCTGTAAAGGAAAGGTACGTTCCGATAATTAGGAAGACGCCCTTGATGGCGATAGTTATGAGGAGGAAGTTGAGGACGATCTACCGTGAATTTCACAATTACGGGATGCTTTCTTTTGACAGACACGTTTGATGCATTGCGAGCGTGATCCTACTAGCGTGTTGGTACCTTTCAAAGGAACGGTTTGGGATGAAAGTTATATTATTATTATTAAAGCTTTGAAAACTCTCTCGGTGTACCGTCTTTCTTCGTAAATACGTGTAACCATGTATAATATGTATTTGCAACTGTATATTTTTGTCATGTATTTATTTTAGAGATTTATTCTGTTATGTGTTCTACGAGCGAATCAAAAAGAAGGGGCGGAGCAAACGTGGGCTGATGGGAAGTGGGGTAAAGCTGAGTTACCGGTAGATCCGTCTGTCGTCGCAGCGGACAATAGTGGATATATATTTTTCCCACCCTTAACTTTGGAAATATACATTTTGTTTCCTTGGATTACTTTCAACGGGACCCGGACTTTACAAGTCTGCATCATACGTTAACTACAGGTATCATTTTACATTCATGATGTCGATTGTGGTCTAAGATTGTTTACTATCTATCTAGTTACAATCGTGGAACTTACAGCCTGGCCTGGGTTAAACTTGTGATTGTGTCAAAAGTTATAATGCGTGCGCACGCGGCTTGTACAAAAGTGCGGTTTGTGTAAGTACAAAAGTGGCAATCACTTAAAAAGTGGTGGGTGCGGCTTATAACCAGGTGCGTTCTATAGTCTGGATTTTACGGTATATAAAGCATACTTTCAAATGTATGGCCTATTTGGGTTTTTACTGTCAGGAAAATACAGTATGCTTTGTTTTTTTCTTCCAGGAGAGATACAACATCAGTCGGTGTTTAAATATGTACTTTTCTGAAATGCCAATTTCCCCCAGAAGAATGTCAGGTTTTTTAAATGGTGTTTTTATAGAGGAAAAACAGATGTTGAGAGTTAATATGGGTGTAAAACACTCAAAGGGACCTGTGTACAGTCAAGTCATAATTGGCCATGTGTGAGTTTGCCTTTGCTGTTCCAATCCATACCTGTCATACTTTACTTTCGCCGACTCAATCGAACAAGCAGCCACCAAAGCCTCCACCATCAGCATCCTTCAGCAGTAAAAGCATAACGGGTTTAGCAGATTTCATGTCAAGGAAATGTATTGAGAACCAATGTCCCCTCTGAGCTGCGCACGTGCGCAATCACGCACTACCCAGAGCTTTTCCGCGCACAAGAAAATCTAGCCAGCTCACAAAAATCAGGGCTCGAAATTGCTAATTAAGAAGCCAATTAAGTCAAAGTTAAAATGCATGACGGTAAAAATACACGGGTTCCCCTGACGTTGTGTTTTAAATGCGGTATTTTGGAAGTAGAACAAAGTTTTTCGAGAAGCGGCTTCTTCGGCTCGGCTCACTAAAAGGAACCGGCTCTTTGGGGTCCTAAACGGTTCTTCAGGTTGTTTTTGCTTCTTGCATCGCTATATGACCAAATATTATGAAAAATGATGCACAAAATGACTTAAAGGAAGGGGGATGAATAGAACAAAAAAGAACAAAAATACCAAAATGAAAAAGTAGTGAAAAGCTGAGAAAAAAAGAAACAAAAGGAAGAAAAAAAATAATAATTCTGAAAAAGCCAGAAGAAAAAAAAGAAAAAGATACAAAGGAAAAAAGGTAAATAGAGAACACAAAGAAAAAAGTAATAGCTAGGAAAAAACACAACTGTATTTAATCATATTTTTTAGTGGAAGTACAATGTTGGAAACAAGATTGACTTGGTATAATTGGAAATTATTTGAATGCAACACAAACTTTTCTTCTTTTTCCCTTTTTTTTTCAATTCTTTTAAATTCCTTTAAAAAATCTCATTGTGTTTATTTTTTCCTAGCTGTTACTTTTTTGTTCTCTATCACCTTTTTACTTTGTTTTATTTTATTTTTTTCTGGCTTTTTTTCAGAATTTTCCCTGCCCTTTTTTTCTCTTTTTCTCTTTTTCTCTTATTTAGTTTATTTTTTTTCAGCTTTTCACTACTTTTTCATTTTGGTATTTTTTTTCTTTTTTGTTCTATCCCTCCTCCCTTTAAGTCATTTTGTGCATAGTTTCACATACTATTTGGTCACGTTGGGATTAAAGAAGCAAAAGCAACCTGGGACTGGAAAGAAGCCGGTTCTTTTAAGTGAGCCGAGCCAAAGAAGCCGGTTCTCGAAAAACTCTACTGACTTTACTCAACTTCGTTCTACTTCGACCTGGACTTCAAAATACCGCATTTAGAACACAACGTCAGGGGAACCCGTGAATATTTACCTTCATGCACTGTAACTTTGACTTAATTTGCTTCTTAATTGGCAATTTCGAGCCCTGATTTTTGTGAGCTAGCTAAATTTTCTGGGTAGTGCGCAACTGCGCACACACGCAGCTTAGAGGGAACATTGCTGCTAGCCAATCTGAAGGAGTAACAGTATTTTAAATGAGTTGAAGAAAGTAAATGATTGGAAGATCAAATTAGGATCATCGTTTATAATCATGCGGTTTCTGTCTTTCTATTTTGAAAGTAATGCCCATAAATATAATAAACACATATTGTGTTGAAGTATTTAAAATGAAATATTTGCGATTGTGTTTTGTCTTTCTTTTAGGATGCAGTGTTTTTGAGAATTGTAAGCGGTGCAACAACGGGACTTGGGGTCCGAAAGACGACTTCTTCATCCGGGGCCAATACTGTGCAGAGTGTCGTCCCGGATGGTCTGGTGGAGATTGCATGAGTGAGTGAGATCATTTTCTTGAGGAACACATTAGATTTTATTTTATAGTCTTTAGTTTTATCCGTAAAGAATTCTGCTTAATATATTACATTTCATTTAAATTTTGTTCATGTCACATATTATCATTATTTTCATTATTATTACTCATACTGGACTTCAGGAGGAAAGACAGGAACCCAGCACCACTCATTATAAAAGGAGACTGTGTAGAGAGAGTCCATTCTCCGATGACCTCTCCTGGTCTGCAAACACCAGAGCAGTGGTAGGGAAAGCCCAGCAGCGACTACATTTCCTGAGAGTGCTCAGGAAAAATCATCTGAAACAGCAGTTGCTGGTGTCCTTTTACAAAGCCACAGTGGAGAGCATTCTAACATACTGCATTATGGTGTGGCATGCTGGGTGCATGGCAGTAGACAGGAAAACACTTCAGAGGGTCATCAACACAGCCCAGAGAATCATTGGTTGGTATCTACCCAGTCTGGAGGACATTGCCTGCTCTCGCTACCTCAGCAGAGCAGGACTCTTCTCACCCCGGCTACCACCTCTTTGACCTGCTGCCTTCTGGCAAGCGCTACAGGTCACACAAAACAAAAACAAACAGACTCAGAGACAGTTTCTTCCCCACAGCTATTACCACCCTTAACACACACCGCACAAAAAACTGAAACTCTTGCAAACACACTACCTCATACAGATGTCAAATTTTATTCATGCCTATGCTCACTTTGCACAATGTTGACTATTTTTTTGCACAATGTTGACTATTTTAGCACTTAACACATACTGCACTAGTACGTTCCCAGAACTGTTTGTAACATCCTACATTAGTTCCTTTATATGGTGTAACTTATTGACTTATCTTCTTTGTTCCTTTATCTTCTTTGTTTTCTTTTATCCTCACTGTTAAATGTGAAACTGGAGTGCCACGTGCAATTTCGTTGTCACAATCTGTTGAACCCATTTTGTAACAATGACAATTAAGGTCTATTCTATTCTATTCTATTCTATAACTTTGCAATCTTGCAGAACTGAGAGCTGAATTTGATGTACAGCCAACCGACAGTCAATTACTTTAAAAGCTTATACAACTTTATTGGCTCGCCATTTTTCTTTCAAGTGTGCAAAACAGTAAGTCATGTTTTTTTAATTTTTTTATTTCTATTAAACAGAGTGTGGTGGAGTCATTCGGAAACGTCAAGGTCACTTAGTTCTGGAGAGTTACCCCAACAATGCTCGGTGTGACTGGGTCATTCAGGTGGAGCAACCCTTTACGATAGAACTCAGGTGAGACACACGGATCTTCTTTTTCACTGGATTATAGTATGTAACCACGGGTGTGAGCGTTCACACAAAATCGGTGAGCAACGCTTGAAACAACAGTGAGCAACAGTAATCCCAAGTGTGGCAACTAAGTCATTATCAAACATGTCCAAAACTTGACATGACGTTTCCGGGCAGAACTGGGCAAAGTCAGGTTGGCAACGAAGATCAGGCAGAGAAAAGCAGGGAAGGAACAGAGTCGGACGTAAAGGCTTACTGAGCTGGTGGCAACAGTTCGCATAACGATCTGGCGGCGCCGTGGCAACCGTTACAGAACCTGGCGCCACACGGTTGGGACCAATTCTTCTCTGAGTGTTGTCTCACAGGCCGGATTCAATCCCTTAGCAGGCCCGATCTGGCCTGCGGGCCGCTTGTTTGACACCTGTGCAAATGAACTGTAAAATACACTGAAAACAATAATACATTGCATTTTCTTCCTCATCTCTTGTTGGGCTTCCTTATCAAAAAACTAATATCTCTTTTTCTTTTTTTTGTGTGGATCTATAGGCCTTTTTTCTACCAGTATACTGAAGGATTTTATACATTTTACTATAAAGGATTTTGTACGATCAAACACAAATTACATTCAAATGCAAAAGATAGTCACTGGCTGAGCTGTGTGGCGAGGTCAACGCAACCTTGTAAAGAATGAGGTTTACAGAACGAACGGGAACTGGGACAAGGGCTGATATGATCATCCGCAATTCCCGACGCAAGAGGGGCCCTGCTGACGCAGAGACGCTCGGGGTCCAAAAATCGAGGCGAGGGGGCCTTCCTGGCATGCCCATGGGAGGAGCCAGCACACCAGCTGGTGGAGAGACGTAGGTCGAGAGAAGATCCAGAGGGAAAATCGAGAGAGGAGGCTTGACGAAGACTCAAGTGACACTCATTCGGCTCATTCGATGGACTTCACTTAGTTGAATTATTTAAGAAATGAAATCTGCCCCCGTGTGGAAATGCCGGTCTCTTGTCCATATTTTCCCATCAAGAAATGAGCACGCATTGTTAAGTGAATGAAGGTTGTGTTTGGTTAATAGAGTCAGATAACTAATTCGAACAGTTTGGTAAACGCTATATTTTTAATATTAAATTCCTAACAATGCAAAATGAACCTCAATCATGTTACCTGACTCGGCAACTAGTTCAGGGTGTCCCCTGCCCAGTGCCCAAAGATGGCTGGGATGGGCTCCAGCACCCCCGCGACCCTACTGAGGATAAGCGGTGCCGATTTTGTCCGGAGAGTAGCCTACCATATGCACAAAATTAAAAAAAAAAGTTAAATACAACAATTACCGTATTTTCCGCACTATAAGGCGCACCGGTTATAGGGCGCACCCCGAAAAAATAGTTTTTGGTCCTATTTTTGACATACATAAGACGCACCGGATTATAAGGCACTACAATGGGAACGTGGACAAAACAGTCAGATAGTTCAGTCCAACTTTTTACCCCCTTAACATTCCCAAAGCTTGCAAAGACGCAAATACGTGTCGAGAACACGTGCGGATGCGGTGTCCGTACGATGTCACTCAAATGCATCGTTCCATCATTCGGAAGGTTAAAGTCTTGGGATTCAAGAAATGCCAACCATTCCTTAGCTTCTATTTTCTTTTTCGCTCGCAACTTTACTGTGCATATGACAATAAACACTTGGAATTGAGTTGAATTTAAAAATAAACACTCCATTCTATCCATTATCTGCACCGCTTATCACAGAAACATCGAGTTCAGTCTGAAACAAGATACAGGGAAAATATATAGCCGGAGTAGCTCACCGAAGTCGTTGTGTTCATAATAATATGCAGCCAATGTCCTCTTATATCCGTGAGGGTAGTAAATCCAGGAGAATACAATATTTACAAATACAGAATAGAAAAAAAATGCTTTCTCTATGCCGTCAGCCACATGCTATACAAATTCATCTTTTTCGGCCAATTGCAGGCTTTGTTTTGCCGTTCAAGCCAATGGCAGGCTGTAAATGATAAAAAGGATCCGCCCCTTGACCTCCGAATAACTTTAGCCAATAGTGATTGTTTCAAATGATGACTGACACATTGGTTAGCCAATGAAACGCCGGTAAATAAATCCCAGCATACACCGCGGACTACTCCACGTTCGGGGGAAAATCGAGTCGGCGGCTGTCGCGTAAGTTGCGAGACCTTGTGATTTAATGTTGTTCCATAAATAAGGCGCACTGTATTATAAGGCGCATGGTCAGCTTTTGAAAAAAATTAAGACTTTTAGTTGCGCCTCATAGTGCGGAAAATACGGTAGTTCTTAATATTCTCGTATCATAGTGATAGTGTGCCTCAAAGTGGAACTGGGACACTTTGGCGTCTTGTAAACGGCCATTTTACGGTGGCGCTTTTATAGCCATTTAACAGCACCTGATCAGACATAATTAAGAAGTTTATCCAGGCTCCAGCCATTGTGCTGTTTACTGGCAGTAATTATCGTCAGTCCCACAAATGGAAAAGTATTTATAGGTGCTCTCTCTCTGTTTAATGGGCTCAGAAGGAGTATTCATATTTAATGTCCTTGTATCTTCGAGGGTGAAAAACCTTCATTCCGAACAATTTCTACAACTGTTTGCCTCAAAACGTTTTGCTGCTACCGAATATATGGATAGAACAAACATTCTCCCGGGGGCCGGACTTGTCGATTGAAGAGAAAGAAAAAAAGAGAAAGAAATAAGAGAAGGGGGAGAGAAAAAAGAGAAAAGAGAGAGAGCGAGAGAGAACGTGAGAAACAAAAGAGATAAAAAGAGAAATAGTGAGAGAGGGTGAAAGAAAGAGAGAAATACATAGATAAATTGTAAGTGAAAAAGAGACCAGAGAAAAAAATGGGTAGAAAGAGAGAAGGGGAAAGCAAGGGAGAGAAAGGGTAAAAAGGAAGAGAGAGCAAAAGAAGGTAAAAAGACAGAGAGAGAGAAAGAGGGAGTGAAAGAGAAAGAGATAGAGCGTGAGACAAAAGGGAGTCAGAGAGAGAGAAAGAAATCCAAGTACAGTGTCTTAGTGAGAGGCACTGCAACTTGCAACTTGTTTTTCTCTTGAGCTTCCCTCAGCGTTGTCTCGCGGGCCGTATTCAATCACTTAGCGGGCCTAAACAGGCCCGCGGGATGCAGGTTTGACACGTCTGCTCAAAACAATTTTCTGCTACTGAATATAGTGGCAATAGCGGAACACACATTAGCATTTGTTGGAGCCGGTGAAGTAACTGGAGGCAGGCAGGTAACGGGGCAAAACAGATCAGGTAACAGGCAGGCAGAACGGGCCAAAGTCAGGTCAGGAAACATGTTGGCAACAAAGATCAGGCAGAGAAAAGCAGAGAAAAGCAGGGCAGAAACAGGGTCGGACGTAAAGGCTTATTGAGCTGGTGGCAACAGTTCGCATAACGATCTGACGGATTCCTCTTGGAAGCCGGGGGTTTAAAAAGAGAGTGTCAGCCAATCACTGTTCAGGCTGTTGGCGCCAATTAAGCCATCGCAGGTGCTTTGAATCGGTAATCATGACAGAAACATTTGATTGTCTGTTTATCTATGTATTTATGTATTTATTTATGTATTTATTTATTTATTTATTTATGTATTTATTTATGTATTTATTTATGTATTTATTTATGTATTTATTTATTTATTTATTTATTTATTTATCTATTTATTGCTTAAGAGCGAACTCAATTTACAGGCTCCAGAATAAAAGTACAGTACTTTATATATGTTATTACTTTCCTGATTACTTTGATACTCTCAAACTTTACAGATAACGTTGCTGTTTGTTTACACAACTGTATGGCTTAAGTAAATGTTCCACTTTATTTTACATAATACCATCATGTGGACGTTACGGAAAACGACATTTAACTTTCAGTTTTGTTGTCAAAAAACATAAAATATATTTTTCTATTATCAAACACTGTGCCAGGTAGCCACTAGGGAGTGCCAAAGACCTACATGTGGCTTTAGAGCAGGTTTAGCAGGTCAAGAAGTCCAACTTTGTGTGCCACAGAAATCGTCTTCCTCTGTTTAGCCAATCGTAATGCAGAGCACAGTGCACAATGAAAATTTGCGAGAAAACAAAACTGCGATTAATGAAGCACAATACAGTGAGGGATTACTGTGAGTTGTTATTATCAAGAAGTGAGAACCAGCCTAAAGCTACCATACTGAGGTTTGTCAACAGGAAACGAAAACATGTGAGTGAACTTACTTCATAGTCATCATTTAATTGGCAGAGCAAGAAAGCGATATAAAAACAGTAGGATGGAACATTTTATTAAGTTGATATATAAATTAAGTATATGTGACGCTCCCTTTGAAAAGAAGCATAGGTGGTCTTACATAATGAGAGAAAGCCCATGCCACGAGAAATAAATACTCGAATGGCTTGACAGTCGCAGGTGCTCGAAATCGGTAATCATGACAATGTAACTATTTGAAATATTTTTTAAATTATATATCGGTGATGACCTGCCTCCCCTGACTCCACGTCACTGGTTGGGCCCCCCTTAAGCCCACCCAAAAAAATGTAAGGATTAAACTGTGCTTTGCCGAGAACAATGGAATGCACATATAAGTCACCTTTTAGATCAGAAGAGCACGTTTTAGAGCTTGCAGTCACTTTCAGGAGCTTATTGAGCAATGTTCCCTCTAAGCTGCGTGTGTGCGCAATTGCGCAAATCAGGGCTCCAAATTGTTAATTAAGAAGCAAATTAAGTCAAAGGTACAGCGCATGAAGGTAAAAATACAAGGGTTCCCCTGACGTTGTGTTCTAAATGCGGTATTTTGAAGTCCAGGTTGAAGTAGAACAAAGTTGAGTAAAGTGAGTAGAGTTTTTCGAGAACCGGCTTCTTCGGCTCGGCTACTAAAAGGAACCGGCTCTTTCGGGTCCTAAACGGCTCTTCAGGTCGTTTTTGCTTCTTTCATCCCTATATGACCAAATATTATGTAAAATTGTGCACAAAATGACTTAAAGGAAGACCAAAAAAGAAAAAAATACCAAAATGAAAAAGTAGTGTTAAGCTGAGAAAAAAAGAAACAAAAGGAAGACAAAAAAGAAGGGAAAAATTCAGAAAAAAGCCAGAAAAAAAGAAAAGAAAGAAACAAAGGAAAAAAGTAAATAGAAAACAAAGAAAAAGTAACACAATGAGATTTTTTTAAAGGAATTTAAAAAGATAGAAAAAAAACAGAGAAAAAGAAGAAAAAGTTTGTGTTGCATTCAAAAATTTTCCAATGATACCAAGTCAATCTTGTTGCCAACATTGTACTTCCACTAAAAATTGTGATTAAATACAGTTGTTTATCGTGCAACTGACTCAATAAGCCCCCCAAAATGTTAGTATTATGCAAAAAAAGATAACAAAAAAAAAATAATTTTGAAAACAAATGACGTTTGTAAGCCGTATATGATATAATGCATTAGTCATTCAAGAAAAAACATTTTGCATTGCCGGAAATGTAACTTAATGTCAAGTTTTGGACATGTTTGATAATGACTTAGTTTCCACACTTGGGATTACTGTTGCTCACTGTTGTTTCAAGCGTTGCTCACCGACTTTGTGTGAATGCTCAGACCCCTGCAAAATGACAGGGAACATTGTTCTTGAGTAATCATTTATTTTTTCCAGAGACTCCTCAAAAATCAGAGCATTGCCAGATGTCAAAAAGGCTCACTTTAGGCATTTTAGTTGTCACCATTTTTGATTGTTGTTGCCTTTTGTGCCAACAGGTTTATGATGCTGAGTTTAGAGGTCCATCATTCTTGTCGTTATGACTTTGTGGAGGTCAGAGATGGCGACAGCATCAATTCCCGCGTCGTCGCTCGCCTATGCGGCAACAACAGACCAACGCCCATTCACAGCACCGGCAATAGTCTCCACATTCGTTTTCAGTCGGACGGTTACAAGAATTTTGATGGCTTCTTCGCTACTTTCCAGGAACGATCAGGTATGCCCTACGGCACTCATTGAGTAGTAATACAGTCATTGGAAATTACTTTAATATTAATAGTACCGTATTTTCCGCACTATAAGGCGCACCTAAAAGTCTTCATTTTTTTCAAAAGCTGACCATGCGCCTTATAATACAGTGCGCCTTATATATGGATCAATATTATATCGCAAGGTCTCGCAACTTACGCAACAGCCGGCGACTCGATTTTCCCCCGAACGTGGAGTAGTCCGCGGTGTATGCTGGGATTTATATACCGGCGTTTCATTGGCTAACCAATGTGTCAATCATCATTTGAATCGATCGCTATTGGCTAAAGTTATTCGGAGCCTCGGATAGGCTAGAGGGCCGAAACAAACCCTGCAATTGGCCGAAAAAGATGTGTCAATCATCAGTCAAAGCGATCGCTATTGGCTGAAGTTATTCGGAGCCTCGGATTGGCTAGGGGGCCAAAACAAACCCTGCAATTGGCCGAAAAAGATGTGTCAATCATCCGTTAAATCGATCGCTATTGGCTGAAGTTATTCGGAGCCTCGGATAGGCTAGAGGGCCGAAACAAACCCTGCAATTGGCCGAAAAAGATGTGTCAATCATCAGTCAAATCGATCGCTATTGGCTGAAGTTAATCGGAGCCTCGGATTGGCTAGAGGGCCAAAACAGACCCTGCAATTGGCCGAAAAAGATGTGTCAATCATCCGTTAAATCGATTGCTATTGGCTGAAGTTATTCGGAGCCTCGGATTGGCTAGAGGGGTTGAGAAACAGACAGAGATGGCCAGATCCAACTAGACGTTTGATCTTACTGTACACACGGTCCAGTGTTTTTTCCCTAATTGCTCAGTCCACGTGTTGAATGGATTTGTAAAGTACAGTCCTTAAACATGCCCGATTAAATTCGCCGGCGACGATAAAAGCTCCGTCGGGGTGTGCAAGCTGCTATTTATTGATAGCAGCGGACAGGAGCTTTAGCGCTATGCTAACGTTAGCATCCGGTGGAACGTAAACAGCTTGCACAATGACCACAGTTAGCTCTCTCGGTAGGTAGAAGGGTCTACACGATACTGCTAGAAACGCTGGGTAGTGCGCAAATGCGCACACACGCACTTTAGAGGGAACATTGCGTGCAATACACTCTCACTGTACGCATCCTGATTATTTTTATATTTTGTGACAGCTTGCAACTCTTCTCCTTGCCTCCACGATGGGACTTGCATCCTGGACAGCGCCTCCACATATCACTGTGCCTGTCTGGCTGGCTACACGGGCAAGAGGTGCGAAAATGGTAGGTTGCGCCTGTCGCTTGAAAAAAAAATGGATCAAACCCACACAAATCTGTTTTCATTTCTCCTGTGGTTCATGGCTCAAATGAGTCATCGTGAGTCAGTATGTATCTTGGCAACCATAACATTGGACAGACATCTTGGGGGTGGGTGCTCAGAGTAGAACTGTATACAAACAGCCAATTTACAATAATCAAATCTCATCTCATCTCATTAGCTGCACTGCTTTTCCTCAGTAGAGGAGCCCATCCCAGCAATCATCGGGCAGTGGGCAGGGGACACCCTGAACTGGTTGCCAGCCAATCGCAGGGCACACAGGGACAGACAACTCGCTCGCTCATTCATACCTAGGGACAATTTGGACCGGCCAATTATCCTTGACATGCATGTTTTTTTTGGAATGTGGGAGGAAACCGGAGTGCCCGGAGGAAATCCACGCAAGCATGGGGAGAACATACAAACTCCGCACATAGATAGATATTTGTAAAGCCCTTAATTTCCAATAACACGTTCTGTGATCTGAATCCTACATGGGGGCAAGGAAAAACTCAAAATCCTCAGGGAAGAGCATTCCACAGCATCAGGATCTGGATAGAGATGCTCTTGAACCTGCTTCTTGGCCCATGGAATAACTAGTAGACCAGAGAAGGTGCTGAGCAGATACATTAAATTAAAAAAATATGAGGAAGCAAGGGCAGCACGGAGGCACGGTGGTTAGCGCATGTGCGGCAGATTTCTGAGGTTATGGGTTCAAATCCAGCTACTAACCTTCCTGTGTGGAGTTTGCATGTTCTCCCCGTGTTTGCGTGGGTTTCCTCCGGGCACTCTGGTTTCCTCCCACATTCCAAAAACATGCATGTCAGGTGAATTGGCCGGTCCCAATTTGTCCCTAGGTGTGACTGAGCGACAGGGTTGGGTAGGGTTACTTTAACTTGATTACTTTCAATTACTTTTGGATTACTCCAATACTAAATATGCTAATAAAAGATCAAATAAACTAAATATGAATAAAATGGCTAAATTTTGTGCAGGCTTGGTGAGTAACGGAACACATGGAACGGCAAAAATGATGTTGGCAAGCTGTTTGGATTGATTTTCATTTTCTTTCTGTTGCATTTGATGTTCGTTTTGCCGGAGATCAAAGAGATCAAAGCCAGGAGAGAAAGCTTACCACGTGTTGTGAGTCATCATTTTATTCATATTTAGTTTCTTTTGTCTTTTATTAGCATATTTGGTATTGGAGTAATCCAAAAGTAACTGAAAGTAATCCAGTTAAAGTAACCCTACCCAACCCTGATGAGCAAGCAAATTGTCTGTCCCTGTGTCCCCTAAGACTGGCAACCAGTTCAGGTTGTCCCCTGCGCACTGCCCCAAGATGGCTGGGATGGGCTCCAGCACCCCCGCGACCCTACTGAGGATAAATGGTGCGGATAATGGATGGATAGAGGGATACAAAATTTCATATGTTAGAATCTTAAAATCAAATTCTACTCTGCCAGGGAGTCAGCCCCATCTTTGCATAAGCTGCGTGGTTCGAAGTTTGGGAAATAAATTGCAGCTTAAGTCCGAATTTTACGGTAATTCAAAAGAAAAAAATGTCCACGCAGATGTTCATCTGGGTCTACCACCACGTTGAAGACCCCTAATCGAAATGATATTAAAGTAAATCTTGCATACATTTGAAAGAGTACGATTTTAAAAACAGAGAAGACAAAGAAATTATTTGAATGCAACACAAACATTTTCTTCTTTTTCCCTGTTTTTAATTCATTTAAAAAATAATTGTGTTTATTTTTCCTACCTATTACTTTTTTCTTTTTGTTTTTTATTTACTTTTTTTCCTTTGTTTTTTTATTTTCTTTTTTTTCTGTCTTTTTATTGAACGTTTCCTTCTTTTTTCTCTTCTTTTTGTTTCTTTTTTTCTCAGCTTTTCACTACTTTTTCATTTTGGTATTTTTTTCTTTTTTGTTCTATTTCCCCCCGTCCTTTAAGTCATTTTGTGCACAATTTTACATAATATTTGGTTGTGTGGGGATGAAAGAAGCAAAAACAACCTGAAGAGCCGTTTAGGGCCCAAAAGAGCCGGTTCCTTTTAGTGAGCTGAGCCGAAGAAGCCGGTTCTCGGAAAACTCGACTGACTTTGCTCAACTTCGTTCTACTTCAACTTTGACTTCAAATACCGCATTTAGAACTCAACGTCAGGGGAACCCGTGTATTTCTACCTTCATGCACTGTAACTTTGACTTAATTCACTTTTTAATTAGCAATTTTGAGCCCAGATATTTGTGAGCTGGCTAGATTTTCTTGTGCACGGAAAAGCTCTGGGTAGTCCGCAATTGCCCACACACGCAGCTTAGAGGAAAACATTGCTCTGCAATATGTCAAGCGGATTCAGAATGCGGAAAATTATACCGAACAAGTCGTTCCGTAGTATAACATTTTCCCTCCAGCGCCATGAAAAGGGTGAGTTTGTGGTCCCTCAGAGAGGCCAAAATGGCTTCGGTCGTTCATGGTCTTGCACTAATATGTCTATGGAATTTATCTTGGCTCTGTTTTATGCCTCACATATCTCCTAGAAGAAGCTGCCAAAGCAATTGTGGTGGTGTCATTTTCAGGGTTGCTATACATTCAAGGTTATAAAAGAAATTGTAAAGCACATCCACTTCTCTCATTTTCATCCGGCCTTCCGATAAAATGTGCAGTTCATTCATCAGCTCTGCAATCTTAGAAATATAAGACATTTTACTGTCCAGTAGGAATAGAGCATACCACTTTTTTCCTGATTAATATTGGAACGATTCCTCAACTCTTTGAATAGTCATTGATACCCAGAGTGCAGTTCTGGCATGGCCGGAGGGAACGTGCCCCCACCCATAATGAGCAATCATTGTTTTTACCCCAACATTATTGTGAGATGGGCAGCATGGCGGCGCAGTGGTTAGCGCATGTGCGGCACAGTTCATGTCTTGGGAGCCTCCTGCGTGGGTTCAAATCCAGCTCCAGACGTCCTGTGCAGAGTTTGTATGTTCTCCCCGTGCTTGCGTGGGTTTCCTCCGGGCACTCCGGTTTCCTCCCACATTCCAAAAACATGCATTTCAGGTGAATTGGACGGTCCAAATTGTCCCTAGGTGTGAATGAGCGAGTGAGTTGTCTGTCCCTTTGTGCCCTGCGATTGGCTGGCAACCAGTTCAGGGTGTCCCCTGCCCACTGCCCGATGATTGCTGGGATGGGCTCCAGCACCCCCGCGACCCTACTGAGGATAAGCGGTGTAGCTAATGAGATGAGATTATTGTGAAATCACTTAAAATCAGGGTTGGGTAGGGTTACTTTAACTGGATTACTTTCAATGACTTTTGGATGACTCCAATACCAAATATGCTCATAAAAGACAAAAGAAACTAAATAGGAATATTGACTCACAACACGTGGTAAGCTTTCTCTCCTGGCTTTGATCTTTTTGATCTCCGGGAAAACGAACATCAAATGCGACAGAAACAAAATGAAAATAAATCCAAACAGCTTGCCAACATCATTTTTGCCGTTCCATGTATTCCGTTACTCCCCAAGCCTGCACGAAATTGAGTCATTTTATTCATATTTAGTTTCTTTTGTGTTTTATTAGCATATTTGGTATTGGAGTAATCCAAAAGTCATTGAAAGTAATCCAGTTAAAGTAACCCTGCTTAAAATAATAAGCCAACAAAGCCAAAACCAAACCTAATGTCAACGACAGCTAATTATTTTGAAAGGTTTCCGAGGAATTAAATCAACATATCTGTCAACCTGTACGGTTTTGACGTACAAAGTACGTTTTTATGCATTTTAAGACAAGTACAACGTACTGTACAAGAAAATCAGTACGGAAAAACGCAAATTTGTCAATTATGGATACCATCTGACGAAACTAAATATGAATAAAATGACTCAATTTTGTGCAGGCTCGGGGATTACATGGAACGGCAAAAATGATGTTGGCAAGCTGTTTGGATTTGTTTTCATTTTGTTTCTGTCGCATTTTATGTTCGTTTTGTCGGAGATCAAAGAGATCAAAGCCAGTAGAGAAAGCTTACCACGTGTTGTGAGTCATCATTGTATTCATATTTAGTTTCTTTTGTCTTTTATTAGCATATTTGGTATTGGAGTAATCCAAAAGTCATTGAAAGTAATCACTTTAAAATAACTCTACCCAACCCTGCCATCCGGTGAACATCGACTATCACGAAACGGCAAATCAATCAAGTCAAACGAGTTCGCCGCGGTAGCCTCTATCTCGGTATCGTTTTTTTCGTTGCAAACGAAGCGAGCGGTTTGATGCTACTGTGCACAAGCGCTTGCCGCCTGGGGATTTCCTATCATGCATCATTCCGAAAAAAAAACAAAAAACAAAAAAACAAAAAAAAAAACGGTGTACGATTATTTTGTATTTTGTACGGAAAAATACGACAGTTTGTACAGGCATGGAGCCCTGGAGGTTGACAGGTATGCTATACAGAGTAATGATACAGAGGTTTATGACAGCTTGATTCATACTTACAAAGTATGTTTATTATGTATTTTAAGACGTGTACGACGTACAATAAAATCTGTACAGAAAAACGCAAATTTGTCAATTATGGGTACCATCCGGTATACACAGACTATCACGAAACGGCAAATCAATCAAGTCAAACGAGTTCGCCGCGGTATCCCCTATCTCGGTATCGTTTATTTCGTTGCAAACGAAGCGAGCGTTTGATGCTACTGTGCGCATGCGTCTGCCGCTGTAGTGCCGAATTTCGACTCCCCTGCAAAATCCTCCCCCCCTCGGGTGAACGCGCATTCTGCTGCGCTTCCAAAAATAGCAATCGTATTCTATATAATAAGCTTATTAAAACAATAAAACATTATTTTGTTGTTGACTTATTGTTTGTGTTCTGTTTTTATTTTAATGTTCGAAATAAAGTATTCATTAATTCATTTATTCAAATTTAAAATACAAGCATCAATGGTTGATATTGTGGTTTGGTTTACAAAATAGAAATGCCAACTTATTTTTTCCTCCAAAAATATCTTAATTTACAAATTTAAATTTAAAGTGTTATTAAAGGATATTTTAGTTAAGCTGATAACAATTGTTCCTGATTTTTCGTTTTTTACTCTTATTTTATGTTTTATTTTATTATTATTATTAAGAATGTTAAACTACATAAATAAAAAGGCTTGAAAAAATAATATGGTGTAAAATTATTTTGTATTTTGTAAGGGAAAATACGAGAGTTTGTAAGGGCATGGAGCCCTGGAGCGCGACAGGTATGGTATAGATCCATTATTTAATCAACGAATGAAATTAATGATACTTATCTGATTCCCTGTTTTTGAGATGCTGTATAAGAACCACAAGAGGGCGACATATTCTGGCTACTGCTGCAAATTCCAATCTTTAAAATGTTGCTGCTATCTGCATCAATTATTGACACTGCCAAGTGCCTCTACCCAGTGTTTCCTCTAAGCTGCGCGCGTGCGCAATTGCGCACTGCTCGCACATTCTCAGCGCACAAGAAAATCTAGCCAGCGCACAAAAATGAGGGCTCCAAATTGCTAATTAAGAAGCGAATTAAGTCAAAGTTACAGTGCATGAAGGTAAAAATACATGGGTTCCCCTGACGTTGTGTCCTAAATGCGGTATTTTGAAGTCAAGTCGAAGGAGAACGAAGTTAGTAGAGTTTGTCGAGAATCGGCTTCTTCGGCTCGGCTCACCAAAAGGAACCGGCTCTTTCGGGTCCTAGACGGCTCTTCAGGTTGTTTTTGCTTCTCTCATCCCTACATGACCAAATATTATGTGAAACTATGCACAAAATGACTTAAAAGAAGGGGGGAATAGAGCAAAAAAGGAAAAAAATACCAAAACGAAAAAGTAGTGAAAAGCTGAGAAAAAAAGAAATCAAAGGAAAAGAAAAAAAAAGGAAACATTTTAGAAAAAAAGCCAGAAAAAAAAGAAAAAAAAGAAATGTAGGAAAAAAGTAAATAGAGAACAAAAAGAAAAAAGTAACAGCTCGGAAAAAAACAAAACTTTTTTTAAAGGAATTTCAAAATAAGTAGAAAAAAACACGGAAAAAGAAGAAAAAGTTTGTGTTGCATTCAAAAAAATTTCCAATAATATCAAGTCAATCTTGTTGCCAACATTGTACTTCCACTAAAAAACGTGATAAAGTACAGTTTTGTATCTTGCAACCGACTAAATATGCCCCCAAAAATGTTAAGATTATGCGGCAAAATATATCAAGAAAAAAAAGAAATGGATATCTTGTGAAAGAATTGTAAAAACAAAAAACATTCGTAGGCCATACAACCTTTGCAATCATACATGAGTCAATTTATTCAAAAGAGAAAAATAATTTTGCATTGCCGGAAACTCAGCAAAATGTCAGTTTTGCACATGTTTGATAATTATCTTGCCTCACTTGGGATTATGGTTGCTCACTGTTGTTTCAAGCGTTGCTCAGACCCGTGGAAAATTAGAGGGAACATTGCCTCTACCTATCATTTCTTTTTTCAAAATACCTTACTGGGCAGCACAGCGGCGCAGTGGTTAGCGCGTGTGCGGCACAGTTCTAAAGTCTCGGGAACCTCCTGTGTGGGTTCAAATCCAGCTACCGGACTTACTGTGCGGAGTTTGTATGTTCTCCCCGTGCTTGCGTGGGTTTCCTCCGGGCACTCCGGTTTCCTCCCACATTCCAAAGACATGCATGTCAGGTAAATTGGCCGGTCCAAATTGTCCCTAGGTGTGAATGAGCGAGCGAGTTGTCTGTCCCCGTGTGCCCTGTGATTGGCTGGCCACCAGTTCAGGGTGTCCCCTGCCCACTGCCCGATGATTGCTTGGATGGGCTCCAGCACCCCCGCGACCCTAATGAGGATAAGCGGTGCAGATAATCAGATGAGATGAGATGAGAAAATACCTTAGTTGTTCTGATTCAAGATCTAACAAGCTTCTCTGACCTGCTGCCAACAAAAAACTATTTTCTCTATGTCAAGGGAAGTTTTTTGCAAATTTTGCATTTCTTACACCTCCATATTCCCTAGTATAGAAGTTAAAAATGTGAAAGTAGAAAATCCTTGATTAAAGGGGATGCTCCAATATATCATTGGCCAGGTCTAACTCAGAGACTAAATCTCAAAGCTGTTACATATCACCTACAAATATTGTATAATGTTCAATACTTCCATTATAAGAATCCCGGACAATTCAATAAACTAAACTTTATGGCTCTGCAAAGGAAATAATTGCCTTTAAATCATGTTATTGAATCTCCAGTATTTATTTAGTTGTTTACAAGCCATGTGCTCCACTCTGCATTGTAAATTGCGCATATAAATTTATAACAGGTCTACGAGGTTTTAGCATTAAAAAATAAATCAAAGAAACAATTAATAAGTGGCATAGTATTGGTTTATCGCTAACCTTCTAGCAACACGAAGAACACATTAGTGTACTTGTGTGCTCTGTTTCAGAAGATAGATAGATAGATAGATAGATAGATAGATAGATAGATAGATAGATAGATAGATAGATAGATAGATAGATAGATAGATAGATAGATAGGGGCGGCAGTAGAGCGCTCGTCTTGGGATTAAGAGATCGCAGTTCGAATCCCGGCTCCTCCGTGTTGCATGTCGAAGTGTCCTTGGGTAAGACACTGAACCCCTAATACCCCCAATAAGCAGGTTAGCGCCTTACATGGCTGCACGGCCGCTATTGGGGAAAGGGGGAGATAGATAGATAGATAGATAGATAGATAGATAGATAGATAGATAGATAGATAGATAGATAGATAGATAGATAGATAGATAGATAGATAGATAGATAGATACTTTATTCCTCCCCATAGGGAAATTCACACTTCCAGCAGTATCCTTGTGTTGAAAATAAAACAATATTTAAGTAAAAGGAATAGAATACATAAATACCCAATGTAACATGTTGATATAGAGTATTTAGATAGTGCTACATAAAATACACACTGTAATAAAAATAGGGTAATATGCAATGTGGGGGTGTTGTTTAATGTGGGCTCTTACTCCCCTGGGTGGAGTTAAAGAGCCTCATGGCATGAGGAAGAAATGATCTCCTCAGTCCGAAAGTAAGAAAGTAATAAATCTAAAAGTGTAGTTGTGGCACTTTACAGATTCATTTTCAAATTCTTCATCCACAAATTAGCATTTCACTTACGGAAAGAACGTATTTAGAAATTAATTATTATACAATATGTTATACCTAAAATATATTGGAATATATTATACAAAGTATTTTTTTACGATCCCAAAACTATCTATGATCCCAAAACTGTATATAACATCCTACAAGCCCACATTTCTTGTGTAAATTATAACCTTTATCTTCTTTGTTCCTTTATATTGTGTAAATTATAACCTTATGTAACCGCGGTGTACCTGTCCCATCAAAGATCCACATTCCCGCTGGACTGGATGATAAGGTTTTTATTATAGTTGCTGCAAATGAATGAGTCACAACACAACCTGTGTTAAGCTTCTCTGCTGGCTTTGAGCTCTATAAGGGGAATTAGCATTTTAGCACAACATGCAATGTCTGGCAAAACTAACAGAAACGGCGACAGAAACAAGACGAAAATAAATCCAAACAGCTTGACAACATCAATCACATTACTCTGCATGTTGAGAGATTTGTCAGCTGTGGTTTTAATGTTTAAAATTAACTTTTTTTGCGGAGCACTAAAAGATCGTGTCTTATTGTTGGCAGCACGCTGTTAGACTGCCAACAACTCCCACTTTCCTGTCTAAAGCCAAACCAAACCTTACCCTGTACCAGCAGGTGGCACTGTTGGACTCATCATTGCAGGACACTTATATAGAAACTATACAACATATTTCAGCAGGAATTTCTATAAAACAAAAGTTGTTATTACACCCGTTACACTTATATTCTTTGTTCCTTTATCTTCTTTATTTTCTTTTATCCTCACTGTTAAATGTGAAACTGGAGTGCCACGCCCAATTTCGTTGTTACAATATGTTCAACCCATTTTGTAACAATGACAATAAAGGTATATTCTATTCTATTCTTTTCTCTATTCTAATTATTTGTTCCTGCTTAGTGGTGGGATGCCGTGGACCGCCTGTGCCCGCCAATGGATCCACAAAGGGTGTGTTTCATCAAGCAGGGGCCCGAATCACTTTCCACTGCGATGCCGGCTTTGAACTGCGAGGTGTAGGGGCCGCCATCTGCCTGACTGATGGCACCTGGAGCTCACCTGCTGCACAATGTGGTAAACATCATTGCTCATTGTTTTAATAAAATAGTAAGGGCAACGTAAATTCCGGACTACAAAGCACTATTTATTACCATACCCGTCAAGCTGTACGTTTTGGTCGTACAAAGTAGGTTTATTATGCATTTTAAGACGTGTACGACGTACAAGAAAATCTGTACGGAAAAAACGCAAATTTGTCAATGATGGGTAGCATCCGGTATACACCGACTATCCCGAAACGGCAAATCAGTTCAGTCAAACGAGTTTGCCGCGGTAGACTCTATCTCGGTATCGTTTTTTTCCGTTGCAAACGTAGCAAGCGGTTTGATGCTACTGTGCGCATGCATCTGCCGCCTCGGTTTTCATGTGGTAGTTATGTAGTGAAAGGAAGTCCGTCTCTTTTTAGAGAACCGGCTTTTTTGGCTCGACTCATTAAAGAGAGCCGGCTCTCGAACGGCTCACTTGCTGAGTTTCATTTATTTCCAATGCACAAGTGTGAAAAAACAAACATTATACCAGTACATAAATGCTTGGAATCGTTCTAACAAGTAGTGTCAACTGATTGAATATTTCAGTGTGGCAAAATGTCAGCACAGCGGTTGGGTGGCTAGCCCGTGTGGAGTTTGCATGTTCTCCCCATGCTTGCGTGGGTTCCAAATTGTCCCTAGGTGTGAATGAGTTAGAGTTGTCTGTCATTGTCAGGGTTGGGTAGGGTTACTTTAACTGGATTCCTTTCAATGACTTTTGGATTACTCCAATACCAAATATGCTAATAAAAGACAAAATAAACTAAATAGGAATCAAATTACAAAATTTTGTGCAGGCTTGGGGAGTAACGGAAAACATGGAACGGCAAAAATGATGTCGGCAGGCTGATTGGATTTATTTTCATTTTGTTTCTGTCGCATTTGATGTTAGTTTTGCCGGAGATCAAAGAGATCAAAGCCAGGAGAGAAAGCTTACCACGTCTTGTGAGTCATCATTTTATTCATATTTAGTTTCTTTTGTCTTTTATTAGCATATTTGGTATTGGAGTCATCCAAAAGTAACTGAAAGTAATCCAGTTATAGTAACCCTACCCAACCCTGGTCATTGTGTACCCTGCTTAAGATATGCGGTGCAGAAAATGGATGGACCAAAGAACGACACTTTGGTATATTTTCCTATCAGGTCGAAAATGTGAAGTCAAATTCGAATTTTTATCAGGTGCACTTTGTAGTCAGGAATTTACGGTAAATGTTGTCCAAGCCTTCATTTATCGTGTTTTTTCCGTCCTCAAGTTCCTGTGGTAGGAGTTTGTGCTCTGCCCCCCAAACCAGCATACGGGGACCACTTCCTGGTTTACGGGCCCAATGATGTTTTAATCGCTCTTCAGTATCTTTGCCATCAGCCGTATGAACTCAATGGAGTCTCGCAAAGAACCTGCCTCCCAAACAACACCTGGAGTGGAAACCATCCTGTTTGTAGCAAAGGTCAGGTCGAGTCATTGAAGCATTTCATTGGCTCATCTAATTATTTTGTTTATTATAATATAAACAGTCCACAAAGGTAAACAAAGCAACTTGAATAGCTGAAGCAGGATATTTTGTCCTGCAGAGGGATTGGAATTGAAAACCAATGTTCCCTCTAAGCTGCGTGTGTTCGCAATTGCGCACTACCCAGAGCTTTTCCGCGCACAAGAAAATCTAGCCGGCTCACAAAAATCAGGGCTCAAAATTGCTAATTAAGAAGCGAATTAAGTCAAAGGTACGGTGCATGAAGGTAAAAATACACGGGTTCCCCTGACGCTGTGTTCTAAATGCGGTATTTGGAAGTCAAGTCGAGTTGAGTAAAGTCAGTCGAGTTTTTCGAGAATCGGCTACTTCGGCTCGGCTCATTAAAAAGAACCGGTTCTTTCGGGTCCAAAGCGGCTCTTCAGGTCGTTTTTGTTTTTTGAAAAAAAATAAAATAAAATAAAGTACTTGTTGATATAATTGGAAATTATTTGAATGCAACACAAACTTTTTCTTTTTTTTCCCTGTTTTTTTCTATTTTTTTTAATTCCTTTAAAAAAAAATCTCATTGTGTTTATTTTTTTCTAGCTGTTACTTTTTTCTTTTTGTTCTCTATTTACTTTTTTCCTTTGTTTCTTTCTTTTCTTTTCTTTTCTGAAATTTTGCTTATTTTTTCCTTTTCGTTGTTTTTCATTTTTCTCAGCTTTTCACTACTCTTTCATTTTGGTATTTTTTTTTCTTTTTCGTTCTATTCCCCCCTTCCTTTAAGTCATTTTGTGCATAATTTTACATAATATTTGGTCATGTAGGGATTAAAGAAGCAAAAACAACCTGGAGAGCCAAAAGACCCGGGTCCATTTAGTGAGCCGAGCCGAAGAAGCCAATTCTCGAAAAACTCTACTGACTTTACTCAACTTCGTTCTACTTCGACCTTGACTTCAAAATACCGCATTTAGAACACAACGTCAGGGGAAACGGTGTGTTGTTACCTTCATGCACTGTAACTTTGACTTAATTGGCTTCTTAATTAGCAATTTCGAGCCCTGATTTTTGTGAGCTGGCTAGATTTTTTTTGTGCGCAGAGAAGCTCTGGGCAGTGCGCAATTGCATAGAGCTTAGAGGGTACATTGGTTATATGTACTCACTGTTAGTTATTTCTTGTTTATCTTCACAATTTTTGGATTTTATTTTTCAAAATTGCTGAATTTTATACAATAAACATTTTTTTCTTTTTATGCTACAGTTTATGTTTTACTTTAAACTTTGCCAATAAAATGATTAAAAAGGTGTAGTTTAATTTACTGATGTCTTTATATCAATCGATGCAACACACCAAACCAACTTTAAGATATGCTTGTTGTTAAGAAACCAAGCTATAACTCACTTTTAAATCTTTCACATTTTCTTTGTGTGCAGTAAACAATACTCTTACAGAAACCGAAACAGAAAAAGGAAAAAATACAGCAGAAGGTACGGATCAAGATAAAGAAGATTCAAGCGGTGAAAAAGAAAAAGGTGAGGCTAAGACAGGAATGAAAAAGACTTGAAAAAAAGTAAATGTGCAACTACAACAACAGAAGACAAAAACATGATTTCTTTTCCAGGGAAAACTCTCGCTGAGGATCGCAAAAAGGAAGGGAAAAATAACATCTGGGAGAAAACCACTAGTGGCGAAGATAAAGTAGTTAGTGTCAGTCCAGACTATAGCGAAAATAAAGAACCTGAAACTACGTTGGTGATAAAAGACAAAGGACAACGCCAGAAGGAAAGAAAAGACCAGCAAGTGAATGGAAAAAAAGACCCCGGCAAAGTCGGACCCAACGACACGAAGCGGCCCATGATCGACTCCTGGGAAATAAACATAGTCGACATCTCCGAGCAGGAAAAGACAAAGAACAACACGGACACAGATGATAGCACAGACTTGCGCACATACAATAATACAATAATACCGGAGAGGAAACCGATTCCCCCAAGAGTCAATATTACTAAGTTTATGCTGTACAGAGCTGGAGGAGAGGAAACGAGCCGACCAAATGAAAACCCAACAACTAAAGGCGACAAAGTAAAGACAAGCTCTACCAAAGAACAGAAGGAATTTGATACGGTTCAAAAAGAGACAGACATAAACCAAAGCTTCTTTGGTAAGACAAAATGCTTGTATAAAAGTTTCTCTTCTTTGCCCTTATGCTCTTTTTTTTCTCCGGAGAAAAACAAAGCCTGCAACAAGGACTAACATATTCTTTGAATAGAATAGAACAGAATAGAATAGAATAGAATAGAATATACCTTTATTGTCATTGTAGAACAAAAAAAGATAAAGGAACAAAGAAGATGTTTGTACTGTCCTTGTTGCAGGCTTTGTTTTCCTCCAGGGGGGGGGTGTATGAGGGGGTGAGGGACAGACAGAGATGGCCGGATCCAACTAGGTGTTTGATATTACTGTACACACAGTCCAGTGTTTTGCTCAGTCCGCGTATTGATTGAATTTGGGAAGTACAGTCCTTAAGCATGCCTGAATAAAGTCGCCGGCGACGATAAAAGCTCCGTCGGGGTGTGCAAGCTGCTGTTTATTGATAGCAGCGGGCAGGAGATTTTGGGCTATGCTAATGTTAGCATCCGGTGGAACGTAAACAACAACCACAATGACTACAGTTAGCTCTCTCGGGAGACAGAAGGGTCTACACCAGGGGTGTCAAACTCATTTTAACTCGGGGGCCACACGATAGAACAAACATTCTTTTGGGGACCGGACGAGTAGATTAAAGGGTAAGAAAAAGAGAGATAAAGAAATAAGAGAAAGAGAGAGGGAAACGAAGAGGGAGGGTGGGACAAAGAAAGAGAGAGAGGGAGGGAGCGTGAGAAACAAAAGAAGTTAAAAAGAGAAGTCGTGAGAGAGGGGGAATGAAAGGGAGAGGAAGAAAGAAATCCAAAGAGAAATAGAAAGACAGGAGGAGAGAAAAGAGAAAAGAAAGCGCGAAGGGTAGGAAGAGAGAAAGAGAAAAGAGAGAAAAGGAATAAATGAAGTTAGAGCAAAAGAAGTTAAAAAGACACAGAGAGAGAGAGACAGAGAGTTGGAGAAAAGGTGTGGAAGAGAGAGAGAGAGAGAAAGAGAGAGAGAGAGATAGAAAGAGAGAGAGAGATAAATACAAGTACAGTGTCTTTGTTCGAGGCACCTGGCTTTGGCAACATCAAGTTGACATATTTCAACCTGCAGCTTGTTTTTCTCTTGCGCTTCTCTGAGTGTTGTCTCGCGGGCCGGATTCAATCCCTTAGCGGGCCTGATTTTTCCCGCGGGCCGCCTGTTTGACACCTGTGGTCTACACCATACTGCTAGAAACTCCATATCGAGTGAGCAGTGTGTGTCAATGATTCGGCTGTTATTGCAGCGCATAGTCCCTTTTGTTCCTTTATCTTCTTTGTTCTTTCCTATCCTCGTTGTAAAACGAGAAACTGGAGTGCCACGTCCAATTTCGTAGTCACAATATGTTCAACCCATTTTGTAACAATGACAATAAAGGTATATTCTATTCTATTCTATTCTTCCTCCTTTTCTGAGACGGGACCTGTCCGCCTCCCCCTCGCCTCCATCACGGTTATCATGTGACCCTGCCGGGAACCAAGCCTCAGACGGTGCAGTTCTTCTGCAATCACTCATATGCTCTGAGCGGACACGCCCTGCGGAAATGCCAACGAGATGGCACTTGGAGTGGCACACAGCCACGTTGCGTCCGAGGTAGTAAAAAAGAACAGATTTTATCTTCCTTTCTGTGTTCGGATCAACATCAGGGTCTTGAAACGAGATGGGTAAAAACAAGCGCTGGAATAGTTTCGTTAAGGGAGTCAACAATAAAGTGAAGAAGTATTTGAACACCCTGCTATTTTGCTATTTCTCCTACTTAGAAATCTTGGAGGCGGCACGGTGGCGCGGTGGTTAGCTCGTGTGCGGCACAGTTCTGAGGTCATAAGTTTAAATCCAGCTACCAACCTTCCTGTGCAGAGTTTACATGTTCTCCCCGTGCTTGCGTGGGTTTCCTCCGGGCAGTCCAGTATCCTCCCACGTTACAAAATCATGCATGTCAGGTTAATTGGCCGGTCCAAATTGTCCCTAGGTGTGAATGTGCGAGCGAATTGTCTGTCCCTGTGTGCCCTGCGATTGGCTGGCAACCAGTTCAGGGTGTCCCCTGCCCACTGCCCAGAGATGGCTGGAATGGGCTCCAGCACCCCCGCGACCCTACTGAGGATAAGCGGTGCAGATAATGGATGGATGGAATGGGTAGAAATTTTGGATGGGTCTGAAATTTTTATCGTAGGTGCATGTCCACTGTGAAGGAGGTAAACTAAAAAGAAAAATGCAGAAATCACAATGCATGATTTTTTAAAGATGTATTTGCTTGACATAGCTGCAAATCCGTATTTGAACACCTGAAAAATGAATGTTAATATTTGATACAGCCAGGGTTGGGTAGGGTTACTCTAACGTAATTACTTTTAATTACTTACAGATTACTCCAATACCAAATATGCTAATAAAAGACAAAAGAAACTCAATATGAATAAAATGACTCAATTTTGTGCAGGCTTGGGAGTAACGGAATACATGGAACGGCAAAAATGATGTTGGCAAGCTGTTTGGATTGATTTTCATTTTGTTTCTGTCGCATTTGAAGTTCGTTTTGCCGGAGATCAAAGAGATCAAAGCCAGGAGAGGAAGCTTACCACGTGTTGTGAGTCAAGTCAAGTCAAGTCATTTTTATTTGTATAGCCCTTAATCACAAAGAGTCTCAAAGGGCTTCACAGGTTATTACACAGACTATTTTTTCCGATTATTATTACACCATCCCCTGATCTGAAACCAACATGAGGGCAAGGAAAAACTCAAAAACCTCAACATGAGGAAAATGAAGAAACCTTGAGAAGGGACCGCACATGTGGTATCCTCCATCCAGGATTACCAGAGTCATCATTTAATTCATATTTAGTTTCTTTTGTCTTTTATTAGCATATTTGGTATTGGAGTAATCCAAAAGTAATCGAAAGTAATCCAGTTAAAGTAACCCTACCCAACCCTGGATACAACGTAGATGGGTAGTTGGGTCGGTGGGTAAATTACATTTCTCATTTTGGGAATTATTAGATAAAAAATACATTGAAAATAAGAAAAATCACTTCCTACATCATTATAACAGTTATTGTTAAGAAAATTAAAAACTGTAATGAGGGGTTCACTCATAATGATCATTATGTGATTTTAAGTTTCATTTATTTTTTATGATTTTTCTTTTTTATCCCCATTTCTACCTAGCAACAATATATTAAATTAAAGCAGGGACAAATTGACATTTTTTCTCAAAATATTATGGAGTGGACAATATTTTTGATTAACAACAAATCCACTGCGTTATTGACGGGCAGCACGGCGGCACAGTGGTTAGCGCGTGTGCGGCACAGTTCTGTGGTCATGGGTTCAAATCCAGCTACCGGACTTCCTGTGCGGAGTTTGTATGTTCTCCCCGTGCTTGCGTGGGTTTCTTCCGGGCACTCCGGGTTCCTCCCACATTCCAAAAACATGCATGTCAGGTGAATTGGCCGGTACAAATTGTCCCTAGGTGCAAATGAGCGAGCACATTGTCTGTCCCTGTGTGTCCTGCGACTGGCTGGCAACCAGTTCAGGCTGTCCCCTGCCCACTGCCCGAAGACAGCTGGGATGGGCTCCAGCACCCCCGCGACCCTACTGAGGATAAGCAGTGCGGATAATGGATGGATACAGTATTGACACTTGAAAATGTATTGAGAGGTGTCTGCATGTCCTTTTTTGTTGCAGCATGTCGGGAGCCCAAAGTTTCAGATCTGGTCAGACAAAGAATCCTGCCCCCACAAACACCATCAAGGTTTGTCACTACAGTCATTTCAAGTCAAGTCATTTTTAATTGTGACGCCCTTAATCACAAAGAGTCTCAAAGGGCTGCACAGGTTATTACACCATCCCCTGATCTGGAACCAACATGAGGGCAAGGAAAAACTCAAAAATCTCTAAAAAAACTAAAGGGCAGATTTATGCAGATCACGACTAGCAGTTGTCCCACCTCAGCTGTGTATGGCTGTCGGTCATCCAATGTGATCATGGGTCTCTTGGTTGCTTCTCTGATTAGTTTTCTCCTTGTTTGGGCTGAAAGTTTTGAGGGAAAGCCAGGTCTTGTTAGGTTTGCAATAGTCTTTGTTCTGATTTGTTCGGGGCGGCATTAGCTCAGGAGGTAGAGCACTCGTCTTGGGATCAAGAGATCGCAGGTTCGATTCCCGGCTCCTCTGCAAGGAGGTCTTCATTGACTTGAAAAGCGCTATATGAATGCAGACCATTTACCATTTACCATTTGATATAATTGCTTGCGCAGTGTTTTGGGATACGTGTTAATGTTGAGTATGTTCTTATATCCCATTCCTGCTTTGAACTTGTCCATAACTGTATCCCAAACCTGCCAGGTTTGTTCTCCAGTGCCTTTTTTTACAGAACTCGAAGCCCATCATAGAGCAGGTGCATTTAAACTGAGACGCTATCCGTCACTGTTAATCATTCAGGTCTTCATAACGGTGTCTGTTCTCCGGTGCCTGCTTTACGGACCTCTGAGTCCATCACAGAGCAAGTCAATTTAAGTTGAGATATAATGAGACACGAGTGCACTCTTGTTGTCATTGTTAGCCATTTAGGTTGACATGAGATCATTGAGAAGTGATCAGGGAAGTTCTGGAGTCGTGCTGAGCTTATAGAAACACTTATGTTTTTTCAATGTGATTGTTGAAATCATTGGGTCCCACTAGTCCATTTTGTCAACCACGTTTTTCCATTCATGGAAGATATTTTCACTTTTTTGGCTTTAAGTTTGAAGTCTTAAATGTGGCAAAATGACAAAAAGTTATTGGTGGGCCAATACTTTCGCTAAGCACTGTAATTCAATCAATAAAAATAGGAGAAAAAACTATAATTGCATACCTGTCAATCTCCGTATTTTTTCCTTACAAAGCACAAAATAATCGTACACCATATTTTTTTTCAAACGTGTTTATTGATGTTGTTTAACATGTTATATTGTACATGTGTTTCGTTATATCATATATGTTGTTAATTAACATTTTGTTGTGAGATACCGAGTTGCTCGACATGAATGAGGTTTATTATAATAAAAGTTCGAAAATGAAGTCGCTTGGACGTTCACTGAAGAAGGAAAAAATCGAATTAAGTAGAATAATACATTTTCTTATTCAAATTATGAATTCATTATCTGCATTAGGGCAGCACGGCGGCGCAGTGGTTAGCGCGTGTGAGGAACAGTTCTGAGGTCGTGAGATCAAACCTCCTGTGTGGAGTTTGCATGTTCTTCTAGTGCTTGCGTGGGTTTCCTCCGAGCACTCCGGTTTCCTCCCACATTCCTAAAACATGCATGTCAGGTTAATTGTCCCTAGGTGTGAATGAGCGAGCGAATTGTCTGTCCCTGTGTCCCCTGCGATTGGCTGGCAACCAGTTCAGGGTGTCCCCTGCCCACTGCCCGAAGATAGCTGGGATGGGCTCCAGCAACCCTGCGACCCTACTGTGGATAAGCGGTACAGATAATGGATGGATGGATGTTCTGCTTAAATTATTGTTGGTAATATACTGATTAAAGGGATAACTACAAACCTGTCTTTTTTCATTTTCTCATTTTATACTTCTTTTTTTTCCTAACTTATTTTTACAACATAATAATTCATAATATAATTCATCAAAGCACGTGAGCCGTTTGAGAGCCGGCTCTCTTTAATGAGTTGAGCCAAAAAAGCCGGTTCTCTAAAAAGAGACGGACTTCCTTTCACTACATCAAACCGCTCGCTTCGTTTGCAACGGAAAAAAAACGATACCGAGATAAAGGCTACCGCGGCGAAATCGTTTGACTTGACTATTTGCCGTTTTGCGATTGTCGGTGTATACCGGATAGTACCGATCATTGACAAATTTGCGTTTTTCCGTACATATTTACTCATACGGCATACACGTCTTAAAATGCATAATAAACGTACTTTTTACGGCAAAACCGTACAGGTTGACAGGTCTGCAATTGTATTTTTCGTTACACCATTAGATGAAGTACTCATGCACTCAAATGTTCTGCATCCTTTGTTTTACCCTAGAAAGACACCAGTGCATAAGTTCTACTCCCATGCAGTGGGCCGACACATGCAGTCTGACGGTCCCACAAAAGGGCCCCCGGTCCTTTCAGGGTTGGCTGCAGGTTACCATCACCTTTACACTCACATCGAGTACGACTGCGTTTCTCCGTTCTATCACCACAATGGCAGTCCGCGTCGCACTTGCCTCAAAACCGGCAAATGGAGTGGGCGTCATGTCTCCTGCTCACCAGGTGAGAGCAGCAGAGGTTCGTCATTTAATAGAAAGGATTCAAGCGATTGAGAGCAGGGGTCCAATTGACTTGGGGGCTGCAAAAGCCATTTTGGGGGTGAGGTCTGGCTAAATTCTGTTCTGTTGTTGATTAAAAACATTTCACTAGTACCACACATCCTTTTCTTTTTTTAATTTCCTACACAAAATTTGATCGAAAAATACAACAATAATTATAGTTCATGTCTTGGGAACCTCCTGCGTGGGTTCAAATCCAGCTCCAGACTTCCTTTGCGGAGTTTGTATGTTCTCCCCGTGCTTGCGTGGGTTTCCTCCGGGCACTCCGGTTTCCTCCCACATTCCAAAAACATGCATTTCAGGTGAATTGGCCGGTCCAAATTGTCCCTAGGTGTGAATGAGCGAGTGAGTTGTCTGTCCCCGTGTGCCCTGCGATTGGCTGGCAACCAGTTCAGGATGTCCCCTGCCCACTGCCCGATGATTGCTGGGATGGGCTCCAGCACCCCCGTGACCCTACTGAGAATAAGTGGTGTAGCTAATGAGATGAGATGAGACATGAGCATACCAATCAACCTGTTTTGGTAGTCAATGAACAGGGTTGGGCAGGGTTACTTTAACTTGATTACATTCAATTACTTTTGGATTACAAAAGACAAAATAAACTAAATATAAATAAAATGATGACTCACAACAGGTGGTAAGCTTTCTCTCCTGGCTTTGATCTCTTTGATCTTCGGCAAAACGAACATAAAATGCGACAGAAGCAAAATGAAAATAAATCCAAACAGCTTGCCAACATCATTTTTGCCGTTCCATGTGTTTCGTTACTCCCCAATCTTGCACAAAATTGAGTCATTTTATTCCTATTTAGTTTCTTTTGTCTTTTATTAGCATATTTGTTATTGGAGTAATCCAAAAGTAATTGAAAGTAATCAAGTTAAAGTAACCCTACCCAACCCTGGATATAACGTAGAGCAGATGGATTCACAATTGTCACTGGATTGTTTGATGGTAAACATTTCTCAAAATAGCTTAAAGCTCTGTGCTATGGATCCAAACATTTCTTAATAACGTCCATGGACACAGTTTCATCATGTGCCCTGTGGAGCCTGTGAACCATTTTCTTCACGTTCTACCCTTTCTACTCTCTCATCCTGTTACCTCCTTTTTGGCAGTGTGTGGGAAGCATCCCACCTTTGACCCCGAGAGGCCAGCGGAGGCTCACTGGCCTTGGCTGGCAGCCATTTACCGCCGCTTTACCAACGGTGCTGGCACCAAAGCAACCAAGGCAGATCTCCGTGAAGAACCAGCTCAGAAAGGTGGCGGCGGCGTTAGGTCTGGTAACTACGTCCAGGCTTCTGACTGGCAGCTGGTGTGTAGCGGAGCTCTGGTTAACCAAAGAACAGTGATACTCTCAGCCCACTGTGTGACACAGCTGGGCAAGATTTATCCGCTGGACGGAGCCAAACTCAAAGTCGTGGTCGGCAAACACTACCGTGATGATCATAGGATCGATAAAGGTCTCCAGCACTTGAGGGTAGGCTTTCCGTACTTTCACCCAAAAACGACATAGATTTGGTGAGTTAGATCTTTAATAACACTATGGTCCCTTCCCCCCTAAGGTGTCCAGCATCATCATTCACCCAAATTACGACCCTCATATCCTTGACTCGGACATCGCCGTTATCAAATTGCTGGACAAAGCAAAGATAGGAGAAAAAGTGCAACCCCTCTGCCTTTCAGACATGGTGACCCAGGGTGAATTGTCTGGGCATGGCATGGTGACAGGTTGGTCTCCACTTCCTGACTCCAGCCTGGGCGTGGAGGAGAAAGCAAGAGTCGGCCTCGTCCAACTGGGAGACGTTGTCCCATGCGAGCAACAATACGCCCGCAATGGGGTACCGATTAGCGTTACTGACAACATGCTTTGCGCCAGCCAGAAACCCAACTACGGAACCTCCAACATTTGTCCTTCAGACACGGGTGGGATCCTCATCCTCCCGGCTCTCGCTGACCACAAGGAGAATCCCTCTGTCCTCCAAAAGGGTGGGAAAAGTCTTTGGAGACTTCTAGGACTTGTAAGTTTCGGCTATGACCAAGGAGAGTGTGATCCTGAACTCTACACAGTCTACACTCATGTCGCAAATTTCAAAGTCTGGATAGAGAGTACTATGAAATAGAACTCTTACCTTACAGCCAATGTTCCCTCTAATTTTCCAGGGGTCTGAGCGTTCACACAAAGTCAGTGAGCAACGCTTGAAACAACAGTGAGCAACCGCAATCCCAAGTGTGGCATCTATGTCTTTATCAATTTATAAGTCTTTATAATTTTCCTGGTATCTTTTGTTGCATAATACTAGTATTTTTGGGGTCTTATTTAGTCGGTTGCACGATACACAACTGTATTTAATCACATTTTGCAGTGGAAGTACAATGTTGGCAACAAGATTGACTTGGTATAATTGGAAATTATTTGAATGCAACACAAACTTTTTATTCTTTTTCCCTCTTTTTTTCTTTTTTTTTAAATCCTTTAAAAAAATATCATTGTGTTCATTTTTCCTAGCTGTTACTTTTTTCTTTTTTTTTCTCTATTCACTTTTTTTCCTGTATTTCTTTCTTTTCTTGTTTCTGAATTTTTCCTTCTTTTTTCTCTTCTTTTTGTTTTTTTCTCAGCTGTTCACTACTTTTTCATTTTGGTATTTTGTTTTTCGTTCTATCCCCCCTTCCTCTAAGTCATTTTGTGCACAATTTTACATAATATTTGGTCGTGTAAGGATGAAAGAAGCAAAAACAACCTGAAGAGCCGTTTGGGACCGGAAAGAGCCGGTTCTTTTTAATGAGCCGAGCCGAAGAAGCCGATCTTCGAAAAACTCTACTAACTTTACTCAACTTCGTTCAACTTCGACCTTGACTTCCAAATACCGCATTTAGAACACCGTCAAATCCCTTTAAAAAATCTCATTGTGTTTATTTTTTCCTAGCTGTTACTTTTTTGTTTTTGTTCTCTATTTCCCTTTATTCCTTTGTTTCTTTCTTTTCTTTTTTTCTGGCTTTTTTCTGAATATCTCCTTCTTTTATGCTGGGTGTGTCCTTATTTTCTACTCAAAATGCTTTTGTTTCTTTTTTTCTCAGCTTTTCACTACTTTTTCATTTTGGTACTTTTTTTCTTCTTTGCTCTATAACATGCACCGTAACTTTGACTTAATTCGCTTCTTAACTAGCAATTTCGAGCCCTGATTTTTGTGAGCTGGCTAGATTTTCTTGTACGTGGAAAAGCTCTGGGCAGTGCACGATTGTGCACGCGTGCAGCTTAGGGGGAACATTGCTTACAGTTCTAAATATTTATTATCCATTGATGTTTTAATGTTGTTACTTTTATTTGATTCATCTCATTTTCAAACTGCCTTTTGCAAGGGAACACTGGATTTGAAGGAACTCTCACAGATAAATTGTCAGATGACGTAGTACAAGGTCACAGACTCAAAGATGACTACCTTCAGCTTTCTAAAGAGGATATCATTTCTGATGTGCACATGTTATAATGTACTGTATGTAAAGCATATTGTAAGGAATAGACTTTTCTTATAACTCACACAGTGTTCATTTGAGCTGTGAAAAGTGATGGGTCCCGGGGACTCGCATGCTCAAAAATCTATGGGTCCCAACAGAGATCTATGGCTCCCCAAAATTTAGTCTTATCCAGGTTGAAATTGTAAACCGACGACAAATATATAATATAGATATATATATTCATTAAGTTTTAATCATCACACTTAATTGGTAATACAAATCAGTTATCACATCAAGATTTTTCAGTTCACAAAAATATTGTACATTATACAAAATAATATTGCTGAAATATTAGTCTATATATTCATGCAGTTTTAATTACTTCAGATTTTTCAGTTCATATATTCTTTGTGGTTTGCTGTCCCGCCACAGTTGTAATGCCTTCTCAAGGTCCAATTGCAGCAACGGAATTTCCACAGCTAATTTGTGGTTTTCATTGTCGTTGTGTCGATCCAATGTGCTTTTCTGAAAGTTCGTATTTTGCGAAATGATTAATGCAATCCAGTTTTTTTGTCACGCTGGGTGCACGCATCACAGAACATGTAGCCTCCATGATCATCCTCCTCATAGCGTAACCAGGTATATAATTGAGTCCATTTTGGCAGAAAAGTCCTTTTCTTGCTAGGAGTATTCTTTTATCTTTCGTCGAATCGTTCGCTTCAAAACACGTGTTTTCCTTGCCTTCGCGGTCTTCTGAAGGATTTCTCCGCCGTTTTTTCATGCCGGAATTATTGCCGTTGTTACCACTTTCTGTATTATGTTTCGACTTATTACCGACACTGAAGAAATGACCAAATTTTTGTTGATTTGCACCTAATACCAACTGTTTTTACGGAGGCATACTTCTCTTTCACCCGACAACCACCAAAACAATGACGTCATCTCGAAGCAACGAGATCTCGTTTGCCGAGATCGGCGCGAGACCAAAACAACAATGGCGGATCTGCCTGACGATAAGTTTGGAGTGCGGTGAATATTTGTTTAAAAAAAAAAGTAATCAGGTAATAATGACAATTTGGTGTCAGAAAAGTTGCGTCCCCAGCAAAAATGATGCGTCAAGGACGCAGGGACGCGGGCAAACGAGAACACTGTCCTTTAAAAAACTGAAACAAGTGAAGGCACTGACTATGGGTGTGGGGGTTGGAATCAGGAGGGACCGTTTGCTCTGCAAAGCACACCGTCTGTGATATCAAGCAAACGAATCCAGGTCAGAGAAGCACAATTTCCACAACCATAAACGGAGCATGTGACATGATTTCACTCATATGTGCTCAAATTAAACCAATTACGTCCAACCTGACCCGCTTCCATTGTTTACTTTGCATATTGTGAGCAGAAGCAATAAAAAGTACATTTCCATTCTGTATTTAGGGGCTTCTTGGATCAGTTGAAATTGTGAACCTTAGAAAAAAATCCTGTTAATGCTTGGCCAGCATTGTGCCTGCATATTCCATTAAGAACAAAAACATACCACGTTTCTGGCACCGAATTAAGAGAGTATCTATCCACTGCTAAATAGTTACAGGATCAGAAAAGGAAGTATTGAATAGAATAGAATAGAATAGAATAGAATAGAATATACATTTATTGCCATTGTTACAAAATGGGTTAAACATATTGTGACAACGACATCGGACTTGGCACTCCAGTTTCACATTTAACAGTGAGGATAAAAGAAAAACAAAGAAAATAAAGGAACAAAGAAGATAAGGTTATCTATCTATTTATCTATCTACCTTGGTCCTCAAGAGGGGTGACCGACAGCAAAACAAACACATACAATAAAAAAGAAAATAAAAGGGAAAAAATAGCAAAAAACACACACAATTTTTTGGACCTTGGCCAACCCAAATGCTCAAACACCTAAACAAGTTAGGCACCTCAACACCTAAGTTGGTCATGCTTTCGTCCCTCCAGATGAAACGGGACACCAGAAAGCGGCCATGTCACTCGGGTCAGGCTGACACAACACACTCTTTTGTTCAACAGCAGGGCCCGACAGCTTTCACTGGTTTACCCCTGCTGCATCATACGGGTGCCCAGCCCATCCTTAAGGACGCGTCCACAATCCCACTATCCTTTCACAACACCTCTCCACTCCTTTCTATCACCAACAAGAGCTCTAGCTTCCATTATATTTAGACCTCTTTCCTGCAGTTCACTCATATCACCATCCATCCACGTCCATCGCAGCCTTCCTCTCGGTCTCCTTCCATTGACTTCTGCTCTGTAGATCCTCTTCAACATTCGGAACAAGAAGATAAAGGATATAATTTACACAATATTTACACAAGAAATGTGGGCATGTTGTCATGATTGCCCTATTTGGAACAGCTGTGGCAGCTTGATTGGCGCCAACAGCCCGGACAAGCTGATTGGTGGCCACACCCTTCTTAAGCCCCCGTCTTCTGTTCAAACATTGTCAGATCGTTTGCGAGCTGTTGTTTTTTCACTCAGTGAGCATTTTCGTCCGACTCCGTCCCTGCTAAACCTGTTTTCTGCCTGGTTCCCGTTTTCGACCCGTTTCTGAACCCGACTACGCCTGTTCTGTCTGCCGCCTGCCTACGTCCACTAATATGAACTCGACATCGCCTCTGAGCTCCAGCCCTGGTCAAGCGAAGTGCCATTCCTGCCTGCCTTCTTCTGACACGGAAGTGTCATCCCCGCCTTGCTCGATTCCGGCATCCGCCAGTCTTCGGATCTAGCAATCAAGCAAGCCTAAAATCTCACTCTCTTTCAATAAAATATGAGAAACACATGCAATTAAGTCCTGTGTCTGTTCTGGTCTGTGAGACATGTAGAATGTTACATGCTGTTTTGGGATCGTATTAATGCAATATGCGTTAAGTGCAAAAATAGTTTGAGCTAGTTTGAAGATAAAGTCACATACAAACAAAAAGCCTGAGATCAATGTTCCCTGTAATTTTCCTTACGGGTCTGAGCGTTCACACAAAGTCGGTGAGCAACGCTTGAAACAACAGTGAGCAACGGCAATCCCAAGTGTGGCAACTAAGTCATTATCAATCATCTCCAAAACTTGACATCAAGTTACATTTTGCTGAGTTTCCCGGCAATGCAAAATTATTTTTCTCTTTTGAATGAATTGACTCATGTACTATTGCCAAGGTTGCAAGGCCTACAAACGTCGTTTGTTCTTACAATTCATTCACCAGATATCCATTTCTTTTTATTTCCTGATATATTTTGTCGCATAATATTAACATTTTTGGGGGCTTATTGAGTCGCTTGTAGGGGCGGCAGTGGCTCAGGAGGTAGAGCGCTCGTCTTGGGATCAAGGGATCCCAGTTCGAATCCCGGCTCCTCCGTGTTACATGTCGAAGTGTCCTTGGGTAAGACACTGAACCCCTAAGACCCCCAATATGCAGGTTAGCGCCTTTCATGGCTGCACGGCCGCTATTGGGAAATGTGAAGCACACTGTAAAGCGCTTTGGGAAGTCTTGACTTGAAAAGCGCTATATAAATGCAGATCATTTCATTTCATACAGAACTGTACTTAATCACATTTTTAGTGGAAGTACAATGTTGGCAACAAGGTTGACTTGGTATCTTTGGAAAATATTTGAATGCAACACAAACTTTTTCTTCTTTTTCCCTGTTTTTTTTCTATTTTTTTTTTAAATTCCTTTAAAAAAAACTCGTTGTGTTTATTTTTTTCTAGCTGTTACTTTTTTTCTTTATGTTCTCTATTTACTTGTTTTCCTTTGTTTCTTTCTTTTCTTTTTTTTGGCTCTTTTCTGAATTTTTTCTTTTTATTTCTCTTCCTTTTGTTTCTTTTTTCTCAGCTTTTCACTACTTTTTCATTTTGGTATTTTTTTCTTTTTTATTCTATTTCCCCTGTCCATTAAGTCATTTTGTGCACAATTTTAAATAATATTTGGTCGTGTAGGGATTAAAGAAGCAAAAACAACCTGAAGAGCCGTTTGGGACCCGAAAGAGCCGGTTCCTTTTAGTGAGCCGAGCCGAAGAAGCCGGTTCTCAAAAAACTCTACTGACTTTACTCAATGTTGTTCTACTTCGACTTTGACTTAAAAATACCGCATTTAGAACACAACGTCAGGGGAACCCGTGTATTTTTACCTTCATGCACTGTAACTTCGACTTGATTCGCTTCTTAATTAGCAATTCCGAGCCCTGATTTTTGTGAGCTGGCTAGATTTTTCATGTGCGCGGAAAAGCTCTGGGTAGTGCGCAATTGCGCACACACGCAGCTTAGAGGGAACATGGCCTGAGATGATACCATGTCTTGAAGCTACGAATCATTTGGGATGAAACCAGAACGCTCGAGGAAACTCAAGCAAGCACAGAGAAACAATTCAAGTCACACAGGAGGATTCCCACGATTCCCTGAAAGGATCCTGTCCACTTGGGCTGTTCGCAAGCCCTTTTGGCTCGCCTGGCGCAGCTTCTTCACTCCAACGATGGGAAACCGTTGAACAAAATGTGGTCAGCCTGGGAATTGGGATGAACCCAGGGGGAGATACCTTAACGATAATCAAGGTAGGGTTACTTTAACTTGATTACTTTCAAATACTTTTGGATTACTCCAATACCAAATATGCTAATAAAAGACAAAAGAAACTCAATATGAATAAAGGTAAGCTTTCTCTCCTGGCTTTTATCTATTTGATCTCCAGCAAAACGAACATCAAATGCGACAGAAACAAAATGAAAATAAATCCAAACAGCTTGCCAACATCATTTTTGCCGTTCTATGTGTTCCGTTACTCCCCAAGCCTGCACAAAATTTAGTCATTTTACAGGAACGGTGGGAACAGGACAAAAAACTGATAAGATAATCAGCACATCCAGACGCAGAAGGGCCTTGATGACGTAAAAACGCTTAGTGTTGTTTTGAACATTCCAGAAATCGGCGAGTTGGTGGAGCCCAGGGGGGGCTTCCCCGGCACGCCCAGGGAAGGAGCCGGCACTCCATTATGCAGGGAGAGCCAAGAGAGCTAAAGGACTTCAGAAGAGGGCTTCCCAGAGACGCCAACGACACTGATTTGGCAGTCTTCGATTAAGTACACTTAGTTAAATTTTTTGGGAAAATAAATCTGCCTCCGTGTGGAAATGTCGGCTTTCTTCTTCATTGTTTCCCTCAAGAAACGAGCGCGCATAAATTGTTGGGCGAATGTAGGTTGTGTTTGGTTAATGGAGTCAGATAACTCATTCGAACAATTTGGTAAACGCTACATTTTGATAATAATTCCCAACATTACCGTGAAAAGTAATTGTGTTTTCAGGAACACGTCGTTAGTAGTTTTTTCAAAGAATGAAAAAATATCAAATATCATTAGCGAACACAAAAAAACAAATAAATACAACTGAAACTCACATTAGCTGAAATCACGTCACATGGTACGACAAAATGATGTTTGCACCATTAGGCTCATTATCGTCAGGGTTGGGTAGGGTTACTTTACTTGATTACTTTCAATTATTTTTGGATGACTCAGATACCAAATATGCTAATAAAAGACAAAAGAAACTAAATATGAATCAAATGATGACTCACAACACGTGGTAAGCTTTCTCTCCTGGCTTTGATTTCTTTGATCTCCGGCAAAACGAACATCAAATGCCACAGAAACAAAATGAAAAGAAATCCAAACAGCTTGCCAACATGGGCAGCACGGCGGCACAGTGGTTAGCGCATGTGCGGCACAGTTCATGTCTTGGGAACCTCCTGCGTGGGTTCAAATCCAGCTCCAGACTTCCTGTGCGGAGTTTGTATGTTCTCCCCGTGCTTGCGTGGGTTTCCTCCGGGCACTCCGGTTTCCTCCCACATTCCAAAAACATGCATTTCAGGTGAATCGGCCGGTCCAAATTGTCCCTAGCTGTGAATGAGCGAGTTGTCTGTCCCCGTGTGCCCTGCGATTGGCTGGCAACCAGTTCAGGGTGTCCCCTGCCCACTGCCCGATGATTGCTGGGATGGGCTCCAGCACCCCCGCGACCCTACTGAGGATAAGCGGAGTAGCTAATGAGATGAGATGAGCTTGCCAACATCATTTTTGCCGTTCCGTGTGTTCCGTTACTCCCCAAGCCTGCACTAAATTTAGTAATTTTATTCCTATTTAACCCTGATTACAACAGAAGCCATAAATGCAAGTCATGGCTATTTTTTTTTTTTTTACTTGAAGCCTTTTTGCATTCATTCCGTTTCGGTTGTGAACACAAATGACCAAGCGTTGGATGATTGCCGATAAGTGTTCTAACTTGTAAAAGTTCAATGTCCTCCTGCAGCTTCATGTTGACTCAAGGCGGGTGCAAGTTGAGCAATCCTGATTTTTATGTCAATGTATCTTTTGCGGTTTCAGAATTTCAACCATCTTTTTTTTTTTACTCATCCTGTGCATTCCACACCTAGGCCCGTAGCCTTAATTCGGAATTATTTAATACAGTTTTAAGGATAAAATATTATTACATCACAGTATAGCATACCTGTCGCGCTCCAGGGCTTTAACATGTTATATTGTACATGTGTTTCGTTACATCATCTCATCTCATCAGCAGGGGACACCCTGAACTGGTTGCCAGCCAATCGCAGGGCACACAGGGACAGACAACTCATTCGCTCATTTACACCTAGGGACAATTTGGACCGGCCAATTCACCTGAAATGCATGTTTTTGGAACGTGGGAGGAAACCGGAGTGCCCGGAGGAAACCCACGCAAGCACGGGGAGAACATACAAACTCCGCACAGGAAGTCTGGAGCTGGTTTATTTTTTTTTTAAGCTATTCTTGAAGGGGCGTCGCTACTTCGCAGATTTTCACTTTTCGCCGGTCCCCATTAACCGGGTCGAAAAAAAATAAAATAAAATAAAATACCGTAAATTCCGGACTGCTACTTTTTTCCCAAACAGGTGCGGCTTGTGTATGTACAAAATCGGTTTTCCCCTCGAAATGTGGTGGGTGCGGCTTATAATCAGGTGCGCTCTATAATCCGGAATTTACGGGAATTAAAAAAGAAAGAAAAAAAGAAAAAAAGAAAACTTTTTTTAAGCATTTTTGAAGGGGCTACGCTACTTCGTAGATTTGCACTTTTCGCGGGTGGTTTTGGTTCCCATTAACCGCGATAACCGAGGGATTACTGTATACTGATTAAAGGGATAACAACAAACCTGTCTTCTTTCATATTCTCCTTTTATACTTCTTTTTTTCTTAACTTCTTTATACAACATCATCATTCGTAATATAATGCATCAAAGCTAAACAGCTGCGTTTGGGTTCCATGAAGCTAAACTCTGGAATAGTCTTCCTGATGACGTTTCCCGAAAACAGCTCTGTTCAACTGTCCATACAACTGAAAGGGTTCTATCTGCACTCTTCACTTTTGCTTTATTGTCATTCATTGATTTTATTATGTTTTATCAGTGGTTTTAATTGTTAAAGTCATTCATTATTAAGACTATTTCGTGGCCATATTTACACAAATAAAATACATATATATCGTTAAAATCTAATCGTGATACCAAGAGCAGATTTTACTCACGTCCTCCATGATGTTGGTAACAACGTGGACGTGATTTTTTATACGTCAGGGAGAAACAGCACACATGAGCACTTCACAATAAAAGAATATAAGATTGATAAACGTACAAGACATGCAATTAGACTGATTATTGAAACGTTACTTCATGTGTGTGTGTGTGTGTGAAAGATTGTTTTTATATTTTGGAATATAAAAACAAGTTATATTCACACAGTGAATTCTGAGAAATCTTACAACCAAAACGACCAACCTATCATTAATGAATTTTAAAAACCACTTTTTCAATTTCCAATGTCTTTTCTTCTATGTTTTAACTGCAATTGTGTGTTTTCAACCTGTCTCTTTGCCATTCCTGTAAAGCACTTTAAATTGCCTTGTGTAGGAATTGTGCTATACAAATAAACTTGCCTTGCCTTGCTACTTGAGAACCAATGCTCTAAATTATTTATATTTTATTGCCTTTTACTACTGTTTTTCTTCTCGTCTTGACATGTTTTTTTTACCAATGGCTATGGATGGGAAATTGATGACCAGGAACAGGATCTGTTACATGTATTTAAGTCGTGACAGTATTTTGGTGTTTTGCACAATTCCAGTTAACTATACTTAAATTGTGTATTGTATGCATACCTATATACCGTAAAATCCAGACCATAGAGCGCACCTGATTATAAGCCGCACCCACCACTTTTTAAGTGATCTGCCATTTTGTAATTACACAAGCCGCACCTCTGTACAAGCCGCGTGCGCAAGCATAAAACTTGTGACACAATCACAAGTTTAACTCAGACCAGGCTGTAAGTTCCTCAATTGTAAATTTTTGGGTTTGAACAAATGTATTGACACTAATAACAGCAAACAAACAATGTGAGGTCTGGACAACCCTTCTCGACAACCTTAACAGCAATCAGTAGACAATCTTAGAACCACAATCGGCATCATGAATGGAAAATGATACCCGTAATTAACGGATGATGCACACTTGTAAAGCCCGGGTCCTGTTGAAAGTAATCCAAAGAAACAAAATGTATATTACCAAAGATAAGGGTGGGAAAAATATATATCCACTATTGTCCGCTGCGACAACAGACAGATCTACCGGTAACTCAGCTTTACCCCACTTCCCATCAGCCTGCGTTTGCTCCGCCTCTTCTTTTTGATTCGCTTGTAGAACAAATAACCGAATAAATCTCTAAAATAAATACATTACAAAAATATACAGTTGCAAATACATATTATACATGGTTACACGTATTTACGAAGAAAGACGGTACAACGAGAGAGTTTTCAAAGCTTTAATAATAATAATATAACTTTCATCCCAAACCGTTCCTTTGAAAGGTACCAACACGCTAGTAGGATCATGCTCGCAATGCATCAAACGTTTCTGTAAAAAGAAAGCATCCCGCAATTGTGAAATTCATGGTAGATCGTCCTCAACTTCCTCCTCGTAACTATCGCCATCAAGGGCGTCTTCCTCGTTATCGGAATGTACCTTTCCTTTACAGACAATGTATGCATAAACTTAGAGGTTGCAGTCTTTCTTGGCGCACATATTCTACTGGTCTTAATCTTACCTTTTATACTCCAACGCCACTGGTGGCCGTTAGAAAAATTCTATAAATTGGCCGTTTCACTGAAAAAGCCACAGGGCTGAACATTTGGGAAAAAAGTAGCGGCTTATAGTCCGGAATTTACGGTAGAATAGAATAGAAGAATACAACATACCTTTGTTGTCATTGTTACAAAATGGGTTAACATATTGTGACAACGAAATTGGGCATGACACTCCAGTTTCAAACATTCACAGAGAGGTAAAAAAGCCAAGAAGATAAAGGAACAGAGAAGATAAGGTTATAAAACAAGAAGGATACAGGAGGTATATAGTTATAATTTACACAATATTTACACAAGAAATGTCGGCATGTAGGATGTTACATACAGTTTGGTATCGTAATATGAAAGTTGTCTGTCATTTAAAGCTATGTTAATAAATGTAACTTGTCTTCAATATTACAGTCATTGACATACGTGTGTGAGCAGCTGGCATGGTGTAATGTCCTTAAGCGTATCAATAAAGTATTAATCAATCACTCGAGAAATCAAGCAATCAATCAACTGAGCAGTCAAGCAACTCGTCGAGCAACACACGGAGCAAGCGAGAAAACTATGAAGCAATCAATCAAGTCAAACAACAAGTGTTACTAGGATTTTTGGTACAAAGTACAAACATTGATGGTCTCACTCAGTTTGCCAGAGTAAATAGTATATTGTAGCGTATTTTCCAACTATATACATATATATATATATATATATATATATATATATATATATATATATATATATATATATATATATATATATATATATATAGTAAGATTCACTTGATATAATTGGAAATTATTTGAATGCAACACAAACTTTATTCTTTTTTCTGTGTTTTTTTTCTACTTTTAAAAAAAAATCCTTTAAAAAAAAATCTCATTGTGTTTATTTTTTCCGAGCTGTTACCTTTTTCGTCTTGTTCTCCAATTACTTTTTTCCGACGTTTCTTTCTTTTCTTTTTTTCTGGCTTTTTTCTAAATTTTTCCTTCTTTTTTTCTCTTTCTTTTGTTTCTGTTTTTCCTCAGCTTTTCACTACTTTTTCATTTTGGTATTTTTTTCTTTTTTGTTCTATTCCCCCCTTCCTTTAAGTCATGTTGTGCATCATTTTACTTAATATTTGGTCATGTTGGGATTAAAGAAGCAAAAACAACCTGAAGAGCCGTTTAGGACCCGAAAGAGACGGTTCCTTTTAGTGAGCCGAGCCGAAGAAGCCGGTTCTCGACAAACTCTACTAACGTTACTCAACTTTGTTCTTTTTCGACTCGACTTCCAAATACCGCATTTAGGACACAACGTCAGGGGAACCCGTGTATTTTAACCTTCATGCACTGTAACTTTGACTTAAGTCGCTTCTTAATTAGTCATTTTGAGCCCTGATTTTTGTGCGCTGGCTCGATTTTTTTTGTGTGCCGAGAATGTCCGAGCAGTGCGCAATTGCGCACGCCCGCAGCTTAGAGGGGACACTGCTCCCTGCTCTCCTTACAAGTTGAAAATCTATTGATTTCTTCTCTTCTTATTTTGAGTGTCTACTTAACCTTAAACTCGTCCACGGATTGCAAACGAGTCTCCTATCACATATCAAGGAACCAAATACAAGACGCAGCTTTGCATCTATTGTTCCAACTGCTGGGTTAATCACTGACTGTCAAGTCAGATAGCACACCAGCGATTTATGGTATATTACGTAATACATGAAATGGCTCTTGATAATATATCAATTCTGTAACTTTCCTCTCGGTTTTGAGCAAAGCACAGGTTGGTCAACGAGCAGAATTCTCTGGAAATCAATACATTTGCATTTGATGAGGAAATCATATCTGGATTTAAATATATAGATTCTCAGCTTTGACTTTTTTTAAAGAGCAGTTTCCCAGACTTGATTTGTCTAAAGAACATAGGGTCATTCGAATTTCTTCGGGATATTGCATATTCTGACTGTCCTTTGATAACAATTGTGTGTTAAATCTGTTTTTTTGGCTTGTTAAAAACAAATGGAGCGACATCTCCCTACTCGTTACGTATAATCAGGGTTGGGTAGGGTTACTTTAACAGGATTACTTTCAATGACTTTTGGATGACTCCAATACCAAATATGCTCATAAAAGACAAAAGAAACTAAATACGAATAAAATGATGACTCACAACACGTGGTAAGCTTTCTCTCCTGGCTTTGATCTCTTTGATCTCCGGCAAAACGAACATAAAATGCGACAGAAAAAAAATGAAAATCAATCCAAACAGCTTGCCAACATCATTTTTGCCATTCCATGTATTCCGTTACTCCCCAAGCCTGCACAAAATGTCGTCATTTTATTCATATTTAGTTTTTTTTTTCTCTTATTAGCATATTTGCAGGGTTGGTTAGGGTTACTTTAACTGGATTACTTTCAATTACTTTTGGATTACTCCAATACCAAATATGCTCATAAAAGACAAAAGAAACTAAATACGAATCAAATGATGACTCACAACACGTGGTAAGCTTTCTTTCCTGGCTTTGATCTCTTTGATCTCCGGCAAAACGAACATCAAATGCGACAGAAATAAAATGAAAATAAATCCAAACAGCTTGCCAACATCATTTTTGGCGTTCCATGTGTTCCGTTACTCCCCAAGCCTGCACAAAATGTAGTATTTTTATTCATTTTATCTTTTATTAGCATATTTGGCATTGGAGTAATCCAAAAGTAATTGAAAGTAATCAAGTTAAAGTAACCCTACCCAACCCTTCGTATAATTACATTATTATTGGCCCTGGTCAATGGTCACCATGTTATTTTATGTTCCCCTGGCAATGGACATTAGTAGTTAACGATTACGAATTATTTGAAGTAATTTTTCGATTAGAAAATGGTATACCAACATTTCTAACCCACCCTTGACTTTCATATAATTCCGCACTCACAGTACAATGAGCTGTGTAATTTAACATTGTAGATGAGAACCACATGATCATTAAGGTGGTGTTAAATTAACACTGGTAATTTACTCTCTACACATTTAAAGTGTTTATTCCTCACATTTTTGTCTGTGACCCACATCATATGTTAAAACATGAACTAACAGGTTTATCTTTAGAAAAATGGTGGAGTTCAAAAACAAGTAAATGTATGTATTTATTTCGTACCTGTCAACCTGTACGTTTTTGCCGTACAAAGTACGTTTATTATGGATTTTAAGACGTGTAAGAAAATCTGTGTGCATGCATCTGCCGCCTCGGATTTCATGTGGTAGTTATGTAGTGAAAAGAAGTCCGTCTCTTGTTAGAGAACCGGCTTTTTCGGCTCAACTCATTAAAGAACGGCTCACTTGCTTTGATGCATTATTTTACGAATCATGATTGTTGCATAAAGAAGCTAAGAAAAAAGGAAGTATAAAAGGAGAAAATGAAAAAAAAAGGTTTGTGGTTATCCATTTAATCAGTATATTACCAACAATAGTTGAATGCAGAAAATGAATTAATCATTTGAATAACAAAATGCATAATTCCACTACACCATTTTTTTTCAAACGTGTTTATTTGATGTAGTTTAACATGTTACAAATGTTTTGTTATAGCATATATATTGTTGATTAACATTTTTTGTGAGATCCTGAGTTGCTCGACACGAATGAGGTTTATTAGAAAAAAAGTTCAAAAATGGAGTCGCTTGGACGTTCACTGTAGAAGGAAAAAATACATGCAAATATAATTAAGTAGAATTTCTCTTATTCAAATTGTTAATTCATTCTCTGCATTAAATTATTGTTATACTAATTAAAGGGATAAACACAAACCTGTCTTTATTCATCTTATCCTTTTACTTCCTTTTTTTCCGAACTTCTTTATACAACATAATAATTTGTAATATAATGCATCAAAGCAAGTGAACTCTAACAAGAGACGGACTTCATTTCACTATACAACTACCACGGAATGATGCATGATGGGAAATCCCAAGGCGGCAGACGCATGGGCACAGTAGCATCAAACTGCTCGCTTCGTTTGCAACGAAAAAAAACGATACCGAGATAGAGGCTATCGCGGCGAACTCGATTGATTTGCCGTTTGGTGATAGTCGATGTATACCGAATGATACCCATATTTGACAAATTTGTGTTTATCAACAGATTGTCTTGTACGTTTTACACGTCTTAAAATGCATAATAAACATACTTTGTACGGCAAAAACGTACAGGTTGACAGGTATGTATTTATTTGTGAATTTATTTACATATTTTTGTATTCGGGGGAGTCACCGGGACCTGCTGTGTATAGTGAACGCAGCAACTTTGAACACAAATGATGTGGAGGGTAACAGGTAAGCAGGGTTGGGTAGGGTTACTTTAACTGGATTACTTTCAATGACTTTTGGATTACTCCAATACCAAATATGCTAATAAAAGACAAAAGAAACCAAATATGAATAAAATAATGACTCACAGGCAGCACGGCGGCGCAGCGGTTAGCGCGTGTGCGGCACAGTTCTGAGGTCGTGGGAACCTCCTGAGTGGGTTCAAATCCAGCTACCGGCCTTGCTGTGCAGAGTTTGTATGTTCTCCCCGTGCTTGCGTGGGTTTCCTCTGGGCACTCCGGTTTCCTCCCACATTCCAAAAACATGCATTTCAGGTGAATTGGCCGGTCCAAATTGTCCATAGGTGTGACTGAGCGAGTGAGTTGTCTGTCCCTGTGTGCCCTGCGATTGGCTGGCAACCAGTCCAGGGTGTCCCCTGCCCACTGCCCGATGATTGCTGGGATGGGCTCCAGCATCCCCGCGACCCTACTGAGGATAAGCGGTGCAGCTGATGAGATGAGATGAGATGAGATAATGACTGACAACACGCGGTAAGCTTTCTCTCCTGGCTTTGATCTCTTTGATCTCCGGCAAAACGAACATCAAATGCGACAGAAACAAAATGAAAATAAATCCAAACAGTTTTGCCGTTCCATGTATTCTGTTACTCCCCAAGCCTGCACAAAATGTTTGTCATTTTATTCATATTTAATTTATTTTGTCTTTTATTAGCATATTTGGTATTGGAGTAATCCAAAAGTAATTGAAAGTAAACCAGTTAAAGTAACCCTACCCAACCCTGCAGGTAGGAAAAAGCAGCATCTTCACAATCCTGGAGATTCCATCTCCTCATTGAAAGAACACAAAGAGGAGGAGGCGGGCGCAGGCGAGTCAAGCACCGATCAGGGGGGGCGAGGTGAACATAGCTCCTTCCGCACGCTCGTTTAGCTGCACAGCTCCTGTCGGATTCTACCGAGACCAAACACCCCCCTTTTCCCCCGAGACCGCGATCCTCCTGTGGTGGAACCGCAGCGGCTTGCAACCTACGGGCTCCGTATGCAACAGGACCCTTCCCAAAAAAGGGGGCTGCGTCGAAAACTTTCTCTTCTAAGGTTTGGAATCTAGGTAAGACACTGCTTTTTTTTTAATCTTTTTTGAGAAACGAGTGATTTTTTTCTTGATTGTGTTTGTGCGTGGGAATGTAAAGATGCAGGGATGCGCGACACGTTCCTTCACAAGCGCGCTGACTCCTTCATCCGTTCGGACTCGTTCGTTTGAAATACTCAAGTAATTTGTCTCAAGTGATTAACGCAAGTTAACCTTTATATTCTTATACCTGTCCACCTCACGCAATTGCTCCCCTTATTTATAATTGCAATTCCCCATTTTTAACCAATAAAAAAATACAAATACAACGTAGCGCCTAATTACCCGCAGCAATACAGACTGTAGAATGAAAAGAAAATATAACAAATAACAAGTTTAATTAATTTACCCCCAAAAAAATATGCTTCAACGAAGATAACATTTACGAGTGTACCGTTTTTGTAGATTTTTACAATCCACAATGATTTTCTCATCTGTTACCTGTGACCAAGACGATCTGGATTGAAGCCCAAAAAAAAATATGTACAGCGTACACAATTTGAAATCATCAAAACATGTTCGGATGGGGGCGGCAGTGGCTCAGGAGGTAGAGCGCTCGTCTTGGGATCAAGAGATCGCAGTCCGAATCCCGGCTCCTCCGTGTTACAAGTCGAAGTGTCCTTGGGTACGACACTGAACCCCTAATACCCCCAATAAGTAGGTTAGCGCCTTACATGGCTTCACGGCCGCTATTGGGAAATGTGAAGCACACTGTAAAGCGCTTTGGGAAGTCTTGACTTGAAAAGCGCTACATAAATGCAGATCATTTCATTTCATGAAGGAATAGTGTATAAATTGACAAGTATATATGCTGTCACTCAGGATAACACCATAAGGAGATAGTCAAGTCAAGTCATTTTTGTTTGTTTAGCCTTTAATCACTTCGGGGGCTCAGGAGGCAGAGCGCTCGTCTTGGGATCAAGAGATCGCAGTTCGAATCCCGGCTCCTCCGTGTTACATGTCGAAGTGTCCTTGGGCAAGACACTGAATCCCTAATGCCCCCAATAAGCAGGTCGGCGCTATGCAGCGTGTGTGTGAATGGGTAAGTGCGAAGCGTTTTGGGAAGTCTTCATTGACTTGAAAAGCGCTATATAAATGCAGACCATTTACAAAGAGTCTCAAAGGGCTGCACAGATTAAAGACTTTTGCAAACTACAGACTATTATGACACCATCCCCTGATCTGAAACCAACATGAGGGCAAGGGAAAACTGCAATTGCAAATAATACACAGATACAGAGATAAACAAAACATATAGAATACAGGTAACACATACCATTTGACAGGCATGTACTCCGTCACACAGAATAACACCCTAAGAAGATGAAAACATGAATAAAATATGGGGAAAAAAAACAAGTTGATATGTATGTACTATGAGGTGTTTCAATATTTGTCGCCACTTTGTTATTGTCTCACTTTTTCTCCCGGGAATGAACTATTTCATTATTTTTGCTTCAATGCTACATCAAATCTCAGTCAGGGCTATTTTAGGAGTCAAGAAAGTTGTTTGTAGCTGATTTGCACAGCTTCATAGCCAGCAAATGTCTCATCTCATCTCATCTCATTAGCTGCACCGCTTATCCTCAGTAGGGTCGCGGGGGTGCTGGAGCCCATCCCAGCAATCATCGGGCAGTGGGCAGGGGACATCCTGAATTGGTTGCCAGCCAATCGCAGGGCACACAGGGACAGACAACTCCCTCCCTCGTTCACACCTAGGGACAATTTGGACCGGCCAATCCACCTGAAATGCATGTCTTTGGAATGTGGGAGGAAACCGGAGTGCCAAGCACGGGGAGAACATACAAACTCCGCACAGGAAGTCCGGTAGCTGGATTTGAACCCACAGAGGAGGTTCCCAAGACCTTAGAACTGTGCCGCACACGCCAGCAATTGTGTTTTCTTGAAATTACCATAAGTACCATAAGTAATTTTAATCACCAACATGGCTTTAGTAGTGAGATCCTTTTCCTCAATGGAATTTATCAATGATGAATGCAAATTTTTTGATTGGAAACATGAAGTAGTCTATAAATCTAATTATATATTGGGAAAACTCAACTGAAATAATCCTCCAGCATCTGAGCAAAGGGTTACTCCTCACTCACCCTTTCATTTCCAAACACATCCACTACAACACGCACACACCAGTTTCGCTACAGCAGCACCAGTGTCACCATGGAAACCAACACTCTCGGCATCATCAGTTGATCACCTCCGGTTCATCAATTCCTGAAACGCCAAGGCGACAGGGTGTTGACGGATACCTCTACCCGAGGCATCCGTTTAGACTTTGGGGTGTATAAACCCAAACCTTCTTCCCCGCTGAGATGTACGTGCCGGACCACGGCCATTTTGTCGCCGGGGCGGGGTCTGAAGGGGAGCTGGCGTACAGTGTAATTGCCGGGAGAATCCGTATTGAAAAGTGTCCATGCAGCTAATGTGTTTTGTCCTTTTCCCAGAGGCGAAGCTACTGTACTGTGGCTTGTTCTGCCTAACATGAATGAACACAGACATCCAAAGCACATGCTGAAAGGCGGGATGAGTCACTCGCATGTATCTAAACGTCCTAAATCTCAGCCCGTTTGTGTTGCAATTAGGCGAGAAATACAGTATGGATGCGGACACGATAACAGCAACCGTCGTAAATGGAGAAGAAATGCAAACTGCGTTTATGAACATGCCAGCCCTTTGGAGCATCCACGTATTAATGTGCGCCATCTGGGTAAACAATGTTTTAATGAGGGAGAAGCTTGTGTGTTCATGGGAATGTGCGTTGGTGTGGGTGTATTTATGTGTGTGGGTATAATTGGGCATACGAGGGAAAGTATATCTAGGGGAAAACTTGGATAAAATGTCTTAAAATGGTGTATAGGGTCCCCAAAATTTAGTCTTATCGAGGTTGAAATTTTAAATGGGCGACAAATATATCATATATAAATATCTCATCTCATCTCATCTCATTAGCCGTACCGCTTATCCTCATTAGGGTCGCGGGGGGGCTGGAGCCCATCCCAGCCATCTCCGGGCAGTGGGCAGGGGACACCCTGAACTGGTTGCCAGCCAATCGCAGGGCACACGGGGACAGACAACTCATTCGCTCATTCACACCTAGGGACAATTTAGACCGGCCAATTCACCTGAAATGCATGTTTTTGGAATGTGGGAGGAAACCGGAGTGCCCGGAGGAAACCCACGCAAGCACGGGGAGAACATACAAACTCCGCACAGGAAGTCTGGAGCTGGATTTGAACCCACGACAGGTTCCCATGACATGAACTGTGCCGCACAAGCGCTAACCACTGCGCTGCCGTGCTGCCCCTCATATATAAATATATTTAATATAAATCTATACATTCATTCCACTTTAATCATCACAGTTTATTGGTAATACAAAGCAGTTATCACTTCAGATTTTTCAGTTCACAGAAACATTGTACATTATACAAAAAAATATTGCTGAAATATTTGTCTATATATTCATGCGGTTTTAATGATCACAGTTAATTGGTAATACAAAGCAGTTATCACTTCAGATTTTTCAGTTCATATATTCTTCGTGGTTTACTGTCATGCGACAGTTGTAATGCCTTCTCAAGGTCCAATCCATTATCATCCTCCCCGTAGCGTCACCAGGAATATAATTAAGTCAATTTTGGCTGAAAAGTCCTTTTCTTGCTAGGAGTATTCTTTTGTTTTTCGTCGAATCGTTCGCTTCAACACACGTGTTTTCCTTGCCTCCGTGATCATTCGAAGAATTTCTCCGCCGTTTTTTTCGTGCCGGAATTATTGCCGTTGTTATCATTTTCTGCATTACGTTTCGACTTTTTATTGACACTGAAGATATAGATAGATAGATAGATAGATAGATAGATAGATAGATAGATAGATAGATAGATAGATAGATAGATAGATAGATAGATAGATAGATAGATAGATAGATAGATAGATAGATAGATAGATAGATAGATAGATAGATAGATAGATAGATAGATAGATAGATAGATAGATAGATAGATAGATAGATAGATAGATAGATAGATAGATAGATACTTTATTCATCCCCGAAGGGAAATTCACATTTCCAGCAGCATCCCTGAGATGAGAACAATACAATAATAAAGCAAAAAGAATACAATATACAAATACCCAGTGTGACGTGCAAATGCCCACTGTAGCGTGTTATATAGAGTATCTAAATAGTGCTACACAGAATACATATTGCAATAAAATTCGGTAATATGCAATGTAGGGGGTGTGGTTTAATGTGGGCCTTTACTCTGCCGGGTGGAGTTCAAGAGCCTCATGGCATGAGGAAGAAAAGATCTCTTCAGTCTGTCCGTGGTACAAGACAGTGACAGCAGTCTGTCGCTGAAACTGCTCTTCTGTCTGGAGATAATGCTATGTAGTGGATGCGATGGATTGTCCATGATTGACCGCAGCTTTTCCAGTGCCCGTCTCTCAGCTACTGTTGTTAGGCTGTCCAGCTCTTTGATATTACCAATTTTGTGTTGATTTTCACCTAATACTAACTGTTTTTTCGGAGGCATACTTCTCTTTCACTCGACAACAACCACCACAACAATGGCGTAATCTCTGAGCAACAAGATCTCAGTTGCCGAGATCGGCGTGCGGACGGAATCTCGAACCGCGAGACCAAAACAACAATGGCGTATCTGCCTGACGAAAAGTTGAGTGCGGTAAAACTTTGTTAAAAAAAAGTATCGGGTAATAATGACAATTTCGTGTCAAAAAAGTTGCGTCCGGGGACTCACGTTAATTTGACACTATGCGTCCCCAGCAAAAATGATGCGTCTAGGACGCAGGGACGCGGGTAAACCAGAACACTGGGTGTACGGTGACACAGTGTGGCATACTGGCAGCACAGCAACGGAAAGGAAAAGTGCTAAACACAGGCTAAAAGATAATTGGCTGCTTTCTGCCCAGTCTGGAGAACGTTGCCGTCTTGGCATCCCGCAGCAGAACATTTTAATAGACTCACCACCATATTTTTGACATGCTGGTGCGTGTTACAGGTCACTTAAAGCAAAGATAATCAGGCTTGGAGACTTTTTCTGCCTCAGGGCCATCACCACCCTAAACAAGTACGCAAAACTGTGAAAATATATTGTAAAAATGACCATTTCCTAGTCAGCTATTGTCACAGTTCCTCTGCTACTTCGGTGTATTAAAGAGGCTTCTTCGAGCCCACGGGCACCGCATTGGAGACCCCAGTTATAAACATTCGCAAAAATAAAACGGACAATATGCAACATATAAACGGTGTCTTAAAAATCAAGCCTAATACATTTGTAGTCGATGAGAACAAAATCGTTTCTGCACTGGTAAAGATGCTATCAAAGCATTGAGATCCCACCATAGCCTTTAAAACAGGGGTGTCAAACTCATTTAAGCTCGGGGGCCACACGATAGAACAAACATTCTGTCGGGGGCCGGACTAGTAGATTAAAGAGAAAGAAAAAGAGGAATAAATAAATAAAAGAAAGAGGCAGGGAAAAGGAGAGAGGGTGGGAGAAAGAAAGAAAAAGAGGGAGAGAGCGTCACAAACAAAGGATAAATAGTCGTGAGAGAGGGGGAAAAGAAAGGGAGAGGGAGAAAGAAATCCAAAGAGAAATGGAAAGACAGAAGGAGAAAAAAGAGAAAAGAAAGCGCAAAGGGTATGAAGAGAGAAAGAAAAGAAAAGGAAAAAATGAAGTTAGAGCAAAAGAGGTTAAAAGACACAGAGAGAAAAAGAGACAAAGAGCAACAAAGGAAGAGAAAAAGAGAGACACGGAGAGTGAAAGAGACAGAGACAGAGTGGGAGAAAAGGGGTGGAAAAGAAAGAGAGAGAGAGAGAGAGAGGGAGAGAGAGAGAGAGAGAGAGAAAGAGAGAAAGAGGGACGCAAAGAGAGAAATAAATACAAGTACAGTGTCTTTGTTCGAGGCACCTGGCTTTGACAACATCAAATTGACATATTTCAACCTGCAGCTTGTTTTACTCTCGCGCTTCTCTGAGTGTTGTCTCGCGGGCCGGATTCAATCCCTTAGCGGGCCTGATCTGGCCCGCGGGCCGCCTGTTCGACACCTGTTCTTTAAAACAAATACAGGAATTACAAAAAAAGCGAGTGATCCTATTATGACACTACATTAAAATTTTGGAATACCCTATTGAATAACTTATTCATCCATTGAAGTTTAAACGAAGCAAAATGTTGACTGAGCTAATGCTAATTATAGCGATATACAGTAGTGACTATGGAAGAAGATATCACAACATTTTCAGATTCCGATATACTTTATTGTCATTCTAGTACACGTGTATACAGAACGAAATGTCGATACTTCTGACCCGCACAGTTTCCTTGAACGTACAGATATAAATAAAATGTTTTTATGTGTCATTTAAGTACTAATTATATACTAAATAATTTATAGCTATGTATAGTATTATACAGTAGTGCAAAGAGTGCAAGAGGAGCAGCTAACCAGATGGGCAGTCAGGTAAACGAGTCACTATACAATAACAATAATAAATCCAAACAATGTGTAAGCCATTCTTATCTGTAATTCTATGGGCTCATGGTTTATTTTATGTTTTATTTCATAGTGCACAATGATATCTCAAATCAATGTCATAAACAAGATGAATGCTATGTGCAGAATAAACAGTAAAAACCTATTAGGGTTTTTAAAGACTTTCTGATAATTTAAAACAACGTTTAATTGCAAGTGATTCGGCTTCTCTGTTTGCCATTTTGATTCAACATTCGTTTTTATGAAGATGACAAACATCCGGTGCCCTAAAAGTAGGTTTTACACAAACAGTATGTCACAGTAAATCAGGGGTAGGGAACCTATGGCTCGGGAGCCATATATGGCTCTTTTCATGAGTACATATGGCTCCGAGATAAAATGGAACTATTGCACATCTCTCTGTGGCGTTCCAAAGTCACGTGATTTCATCCCGTCCATATAAAGCCGAAGCAACTTAATGCAGAAGTTCGATAAGAAACCATTTAAACTGATAAATAAAAACGCTGGCTTTGATTGGGTGAGCAGTACAGGTGGGCGGATCCCTGCATACAGCACACTCTACACCAAAATTGAATATGATGATATGCTTATCGTTTGCAGTAATTTGTGACATTTTTACAAAAGAACTTTGCATGCACCTTGTTTTGAAACCGTTATTAAGGACACATTTCATGGAAAAAAATGGCCTCAACACTCTTAACTAAAGGTGGAAGACAAAATGCAAATGGCATATTTACATTCATTTGGGACACAGGATTTGGCATTATTATAATTTCATATATTTGATGAAATCATCATATGACACACAGTGAAATAAAATGTGCTGAAGAATTAGCTTTTGTCGAGCTAGCGTATTTTTTTCAATTTTGTCTGAAAATATATGATGTGGCTCTCAATTTCTTTTTAAAACATTTTTTGCTTTTATGCCTCTTTGGGTCAAAAATACCCCTGCAGTAAATAACTGATTTTCACTGGTGGGGTGAAATTTTGAGAACCATTTTCTGATCCAGCAAAAACAAAAAAACAAAACACTGGTAACCAGTGTGGTTACCAGTGTTTTGTTTTTTTGTTTTTTTTTCAAAATGTATCCAACCACATCCACTAATTAATATTCATGATACTGTTAATAAACCAACCCTTTTGTGTTGGTAATGCTAAACCAAGTTAGCTAAGAGAAGCACACATCATGGCAAGTAAGCCAACCTGAGTCAATATTGTCTTTGACATTTGTTTTAGGTACATTTTCAGTCGTGTTTGGTCTGCGTGGCAATCACTTGAATGAAATACACAGCTCAAAAATAAACTATATCAGATATGGTCATTTTAAATCAAAAGTTACAATGTTATCTGTACATAAAGTCAGTGTTATACTCATCGACACACCGCTTTGGGGTGGCAGTAGCTCCGGAGGTAGAGCGCTCGTCTTGGGATCAAGGGATCCCAGTTCGAATCCCGGCTCGTCCGTGTTACATGTTGAAGTGTCCTGTGGTAAGACACTGAACCCCTAATACCCCCAATAAGCAGGTTTGAGACCCATTTTCTGATCCAGCATTGGGGTGTGGTTACCAGTGTTATTTTTTTCAAAGGCTAGCACATTGAGGAAGTAAAGTCTCAAATCTAATATCATTCCCCATGTAATTGACATCCCTAGAGATAACATAGCAGATAAAGGCTTATTAGTACTATTATTAGTATTAGTATTATTATTTTGACGATGCTTATTATTATTGTTATTAGTACTAATGTTGTTGGTAGGATGGGCCGGGAGAATAATATCACGTTTACCACATTACTCCCCTTAAAAACACCTACCATTAAAAAAAAACGACTGCGTTTCTAAATCTAACTAATGAAAAAACATCTTGATTAGAGACAAGTATTGTAGTCTACGGCTACTTTATTTTAAAGCAATACTAAGTCTTTGAAGGTGAATGAACTGTTTGAACGATCACGTTAGATTTCCGTTCTGCTAATGGTTTGCCACTGTCACAGACCAGAAACGGACACAGGACCCAATAGCGCTCGTTTTCTCAGTTTTTATGAATAAAGAGGGCTTGCCTCCACGATCCGATGGTTGACGGACAAGGGTAGCAGGAGATGCGGAAGTGGCACTTCCGTGTCGAGCGAGGAGGGTTGAAGACAGGCGGGAATTACTGGTCGCTAGACGGGACTGGAGAGCAAGGGCGGTGTCAAGTTTGGAAACGAGGTCGGCAACAGGAGGCAGGCAGGTAACGGGGCAAAACAGATCGGGTAACGGGCAGGCAGAACGGGGCCGAGTCAGGTCCGGAAACAGGTTGGCAACGAGGATCAGGCAGAGAAAAGCAGGGCAGGAACACAGTAAGGGCTAACTGAGCTGGAGACAACTGTTCGCATAACGATCTGACGGCTTCCTTTTGGAAGCCGGGGGTTTAAAAAGAATGCATCAGCCAATCAGCTGTCCAGGCTGTTGGCGCCAATTAAGCAGTCGCAGGTGCTCTGAATCGGTAATTATGACAGCCACGTCCTATTTTAAACAAGACATTGCTTTTTTTGGATTATGTTTTACGCATCCAAAAAGACTTCTAAAAAAAATCAACTGTTTTTAATGTCATAAAGGTGCAATGTATGCAGTATCAATGACTAAACAAGACTAGGAAATAAAAAGTGTTATTTTAAGACCCTCCTCTCTCCTACACTTGAATAAAGTATCTTAAACCTAGTAGCGAGACACATTCTTGGTACTGAATGAATACAAGTCAAGGTTGTCAGATCCTCATAAACAAAGTTTATTTGTGTAGTTCAACATGTTATATTGTACATGTGTTTCCTTATATCATATATATTGTTCCTTAACATTTTGTTGTGAGATCCTGAGTTGCTCGACATGAATGAGCTTTATTATAAAAAAAGTTCAAAAATGAAGTCGCTTGGACGTTCACTGTAGAAGGAAAAAATACATGCAAATAGAATTAAGTAGAATAATACATTTTTTTATTCAAATTAGGAATTCATTTTATGCATTCAATTATTGTTAGTAATATACTGATTAAAGAGATAACCACAAACCTCATTTTATACTTCCTTTTCTTAACTTCTTTATACAACAATAATGATTCGTAATATAATGCATCAAAGCAAGTGAGCCGTTTGAGAGCCGGCTCTCTTTAATGAGTTGAGCCGAAAAAGCCGGTTCTCTAAAAAGAGACGGACAACCTTTCATTACATAACTACCACGTGAAATCCGAGGCGGCAGATGCATGCGCACAGTAGAATCAAACCGCTTGCGTCCTTTGCAACGAAAAAAAAAACCGATACAGAGATAGAGGCTACGGAACGGGGCGTAAACAGGTCCAGAAACAGGTCAGTAACAAAGAACAGACAGGAAAAGGCTTAGCAAAAACGTAGTCGGACGAGAAGGCTTACTGAGCAGAAGGCAACAGTACGCGACGATCTGACAGCCACCAGGAGGAAGCCGGGGGTTTAAAAAGGGAGTGTCCACCAATCAGCTGTCTGGGCTGTTGGCGCTAATCAAGCCGCCGCAGGTGTTCCAAATTGACGCATGAGCACAGTAGCATCAAACCGCTGGCTTCCTTTGCAACAAAAAAAAAACGATACCGAGATAGAGGCTACCGCGGCAAACTCATCTGACTCGATTGATTTGCCCTTTCGTGATCGTCGGTGTATACCGGATGGTACCCATCATTGACAAATTTGCGTTTTTCCGGACAGATTCTCTCGTACGTCGTACACGTCTTAAAATGCATAATAAACGTACTTTGTACGGCAAAAACGTACAGGTTGCAAAACAATGCAGACATTGAAATCAGTCTTACATGTAAGAGTTGAATATAAATAAAGAGATGGGCTTCTTCTCAGTGGCCCAGTTGAGGTAAAAGAGCAACACAAGCTTCACAAAGATGCGACATATGTTACCTGCCTGGAGGGAATGAGAGCCTCAGTGTGCTTCTGCCGCCGGAATACTTCAAACATACCAGGACAATTTGAGCTGAATAAAAAATGAAAGGTGGTTTTTTTCATTCACATAATTCTTACCGTCATTGCGAGGCTTCCACAGTCTGCAAAATCCTTCTGGGAAAAGCACATAGGATGCCAAAGTCGATTCCATTTTGTTTCTCCTCATGGACACGATTCCATTGGGTTCATTGTTTCATTTTTTTGGGTTCGTATCAATATTGGATTCGTAACTTCCAATTCTCCCAATGGCTCCTCTAAAACCCCTTTTTTCAGTAGCCTAGATGGTAGTGTGCCCGCTTTGAGACTGGGAGGTCGCTGGTTCGCGCCTCAGCCGAGACATACCTAATTGGTATAATGGCGGCGCCCTCTGTTGGCTGCGGCTGCATCGACTCGCTACAACGGGTCAGGTGTATCGACATTTCGTTCTGTGTACATTGTTACAAAGAATGACAATACAAAGGAAATGATTATTATTATTATTCTTTCACTTTTCGAATTAGCTAAATGAGTCACGCCTGTAGAATTAGGGTATGGTAGGGTTACTTTAACTGGATTACTTTCAATTACTTTTGGATTACTCCAATACCAAATATGCTAATAAAAGACAAAAGAAACGAAATATGAATAAAATGATGACTCACAACACGTGGTAAGCTTTCTCTTCTGCCTTTGATCTCTTTGATCTCCGGCAAAACGAACATCAAATGTGACAGAAACAAAATGAAAATAAATCCAAATATGATTTTTGCCGTTCCATGTATTCCGTTACTCCCCAAGCCTGCACGAAATTTTGTCATTTTATTCCTATTGAGTTTATTTTGTCTTTTATTAGCATAATTTGGTATTGGAGTCATCCAAAAGTAATTGAAAGTAATCCAGTTAAAGTAACCCTACCCAACCCTGGTAGGTAGGTAGGTAGGTAGGCAGGTAGGTAGGTAGGTAGGTAGGTAGGTAGGTAGGTAGGTAGGTAGGTAGATAGATAGATAGATAGATAGATAGATAGATAGATAGATAGATAGATAGATAGATAGATAGATAGATAGATAGATAGATAGATAGATAGATAGATAGATAGATAGATAGATAGATAGATAGATAGATAGATAGATAGATACTTACTTACTTACTTACTTATTGCTCCAGCGAAGGTCGGGGGGTCCCGTCCCTGTGCGTTGAGCCGACCAGATGAACCAGGTTTTTCCAATGCTGGCGGTCTTGTGCCAGCTGTTCTGCATCCTCTACGGCAACTCCGTGTTGTTGGAGGTCGCCCGCAACGACGTCGAGCCATCGAGTGCGGGGTTTCCCTCGTGGTCGTCTCCAGCCTGCGGCCTTTGGGTCAAACTGGAGAATGGCTCGTGTCGGATGGTCTGGTGGTAGACGAAGGACATGGCCAAACCAGCGGGTGCGGCGTTGTGCGACCAAGGAAGATGCTTGGGGCTGGCACGTGCGGGCTCTGAGCTCTTTATTGGAGACTCGCTGGGGCCACCTGATGTTCTCGATGGTTCTGAGAGCCCTGCTATCAAAACCATCGATTCTTGTGGCCAGGGTGTCGTTCAGGGGCCATGTTTCTGAGCCATAAAGCAGGATAGGGAGTACGGCGAGGTTGTAAATGCGGAGCTTCGTCTTGCGTGCGATGGTCTGGTGCCACCAGAGTGGTTTCCAGAGAGACTGCAGAGCAGATGCTGCCAGGGCTCTTCTGCGGAGAATCTCTGGTTTTAGGTCCCCATTGTCTGTCACCATGGACCCCAGATATACAAAGCTCTTGACAGGCTCTACGATGTCGCTACCAATTTGGATGGGAGGTGGATCTGGTCCATCACCGACATACATGAACTTGGTTTTCGTCCAACTCACTTGCAGGCCAAGCCGCGCTGCCTCTTCGCTGTAAATGCCCAGAGCGTCTCTCAGCTGGCTGTAGGAAGTGCTGAGAATGATGGTGTCGTCAGCATACTCCAGGTCAGTCAGGTGGTAGTTGCCGAAAGACACTCCGGGGATGCGCTCACTAACCCTGAACATCAGATGGTCGATGATGCAATTAAAAAGGTCGGGAGCAGCCACACAGCCTTGGCGAACGCCGCTGGAGATAGCAAACCAGTCGGAGTCAATGCCGTTGATACGGACACAGCTCTCTGTGTTGCTGTAGAGCAGCTTGAACAGGGCTATGATCTTGGGTGGTGCTCTGAGAGCTTGGAGGATGTTCCACAGTGAAGAGTGGCAGACGGTGTCAAAGGCGGCCTTCAGATCAATGAATCCGATATATAGATGGCGATCTTTACGGAATTCACGGGTCTTTTCTATCAGCAAACGGACGGCAGAGATGTGGTCCGTTGTGGAGCGGTTGGGCATAAAGCCAGCCTGCTGGGGACGGCGGCAGCTTCTGATTGCTGGAAGGGCACGGCTGAGCAAGATCCTGGTAAAGACCTTGCCCGGGATGGAGAGTAAGGTTATGCCTCTGTGGTTTCCACAGACAAGCCTGTCGCCCTTGCATTTCCAGAAGGGCAAGATGACTCCTCTGGTCCAGTCGGTGGGCAGCTGCTCCGATTCCCACACCTGGTTGAATAGGCGGGTTAGCCACTCCACCATGCCATCACCGCCGGCCTTGAGCATCTCGCCGGTAATGGCACAGATGCCGGGGCTTTCTTGGTGTTCAGCTTCTTCAGAGCAGCTCTCACTTCCTCGGGTGTTACGGGGTCTGTGCAGCAGGTGTCGTTAGGAGGTGCTGTGCTCGCAGCCCGTAGGAGGGTGGGATCAGCCGGGATGGTGCTGTGCTGCAAGAGGAGGCTAAAGTGCTCCTTCCAGCGCTCGAGGCAGTTGGCTTCTGTCATGATGAGGTTGCCGTCTGAGTCCTTTACCAGGGCTGTCTTTATGTGTGGGCCGCTACGGGCTTGGCGTAGTAGACTGAATACGCGGCTCATGTTGTTGTTGTTGGCCGCGGACTCAAGCTGTTGGGCTTCTGCCTGCCAAAACCTCTCCCTATCTTCAGCAATGGCCACATTGCGCAGGCGATTCAGTCTCCGATACTCTGTGAGGTCGCCTCGGAGTCGGGCCTCACGCCGCTGGTCTATGATGTTTAGTGTCCTCTCTGATATCCAGGGCTTTCTCGGGGAGGATCGCGGGCGTCCGAGGACATTGTGAGCAGACTGGAGGACACTTTCCTTGAAGGCCGCCCAGTCTGTCAGCTTGTCAGGAGCCAGGGTATCAAGAGAGCGGCGGATGGAGCAACTGAAGTCTCTGGCGATGTTGGGGTCGCTGAGTCGGGAGGAGTCGGGGCGAGGCAGAGTCTTGTGCTGGTTGGCTCGGAGCTTTAGCTTGAGCTGGGCCACCAGCAGACGATGGTCTGTGTTGCCAAGCTGTGCTCCTCTGAACACCCGGCAGTTGGTTACAAACGACTTCCAGCGTCGTGATATCAGGATGTGGTCCAATCCCTTCCTGGTTCTGCCATCTGGGCTGTACCACGTCCAGTGATGGATGCATTTCCGGGGAAACCAGGTGTCAGCAACACAAAGGTTGTTTTGGTGGCAGAGGAGGAGGAGGCGGTTGCCATTGTCGTTTGTTGTGCTGTCAACGAAGGTGGTGCCGACAGGTGAGCCGGGGGACCGATCAATGCTGGATAGAGTGGCGTTGGCATCAGTGAGGATGATGGTGACGTCGTGTGGTGGGGCTTGGTTGATAGCCTGGTGGAGTTGGTCAAAGAACGCGTCCTTCGCATCCTCATCAGCGACATCGGTGGGGGCGTAGGCGACGATCACTGTCATCTTGCCGTGATGGTGGAGGAATCGAGCAGACAGTAGTCTGTCACTTATTGGTGTCCAGCTGATGAGGGACCTCCGGAGGGCTTTTGGAATGGCAAGAGCCACACCGTAAAGGCCGGTCCGACTCTCGGGGCCACTCCAGATGTAGCAATGGTTGCCAGCTGTTGTTTCACCATTGCCTTGCCATCGTACTTCACAGAGCCCTGCCATGGTGATGTTATAGCGACAGAGCTCTCGGGACAGCAGGGTGGCAGCTCCGGGGCGAAGGAGTGTCTGGACATTCCAGGTGGCGACACGGGTCTTATGACGAAGATCGATCCGTACTCGTTGGTCGGGGGCAGGCTGGGGTCCGTTACCGTGTTGGTCAGTCCGGCTTCTTTCTCTGGTCAGTTTCGTAACAAAGTGTGTTTCTCCTGGGTGAGTTGTTAGCCCTCCGCAGGATAGTCGGTTGGTGGGGCTGCCACCTCACAGCGTACCGACACGCTGGGGTCTTTGTTTGTCTGGAACCTACCCCGGAGACCGGCCCGCCATGGGTGACCCTACCAGGAGCAAGCTCCCGACGGTATCGCTCTCCAGGGTCACTGGAACACGCAAGCCCCCTCGCCGCATCAAGGCCAGACCCATCCGAGGGGGAGATAGATAGATAGATAGATAGATAGATAGATAGATAGATAGATAGATAGATAGATAGATAGATAGATAGATAGATAGATAGATAGATAGATAGATAGATAGATAGATAGATAGATAGATAGATAGATAGATAGATAGATAGATAGCAGGGTTGGGTAGGGTTACTTTAACTTGATTACTTTCAATTATTTTTGGATTACTCCAATACCAAATATGCTAAAAACAGACAAAAGAAACTAAATATAAATAAAATGATGACTCACAACACGTGGTAAGCTTTCTCTCCTGGCTTTGATCTCTTTGATCTCCGGCAAAACGAACATAATATGCGACAGAAACAAAATGAAAATAAATCCAAACAGCTTGCCGACATCATTTTTGCCGTTCCGTGTATTCCGTTACTCCCCAAGCTTGCACGAAATTTTGTCGTTTTATTCATATCTAGTTTCTTTTGTCTTTTATTAGCATCATGGTTGCGTAGGGTTACTTTAACTTGATTACTTTCAATTACTTTTGGATTACTCCAATACCAAATATGCTAATAAAAGGCAAAAGAAACGAAATACGAATAAAATGATGACTCACAACACGTGGTAAGCTTTCTCTCCTGGCTTTGATCTCTTTGACGAACATAAAATGTGACAGAAACAAAATGAAAATAAATCCAAACAGCTTTTTGCCGTTCCATGTATTCCGTTACTCCCCAAGCCTGCACGAAATTTTGTCATTTTATTCCCATTGAGTTTCTTTCTTCTTTTATTAGCATAATTTGGTATTGGAGTCATCCAAAAGTCATTGAAAGTAATCCAGTTAAAGTAACCCTACCCAACCCTGTCAGTAGAATTAGTGTTTTTGTTGTCAAAATTCTGCACAGAGTAGGGTCTTTCCCATGGGTTGACGAAACAAAGAACCCGGTTCGCTTCACTTCTGTGTGACTGCACAGGAACAGGAGAACACAAGAATTCAGTGCACGGGCGAAAAATCATTGCGCTCTTACTTGGTTAAGGCAGACATTTTGTTGTGCTGTGAATTGACGGCTACATAACGAAACAGTCATCTACGATATATATCAAGACATCAGATGTTTGTCAATACAAGACACATCCATTTCAACCGTAGACACTCCAAACAAAAATGTCCTACAATCAGGGTTGGGTAGGGTTACTTTAACTGGATTACTTTCAATTACTTTTGGATTACTCCAATACCAAATATGCTAATAAAAGACAAAAGAAACTAAATATGAATAAAATTGACTCAATTTTGTGCAGGCTTGGGGAGTAACGGAATACATGGAACGGCAAAAATGCTGTTTGGACTTATTTTCATTTTGTCTCTGTCGCATTTGATGTTAGTTTTGCCGGAGATCAAAGCCAGGAGAGAAAGCTTACCACGTGTTGTGAGTCATCATTTTATTCATATTTAGTTTCTTTTGTCTTTTATTAGCATATTTGGTATTGGAGTCATCCAAAAGTCATTGAAAGTAATCCAGTTAAAGTAACCCTACCCAACCGTGCCTACAATATTTCTTTAAGTAACTAAGTGAATTCCATCGAATTAGCCGAATTATTGTCGCTCGAGGCTTCATCGATTCTCCTTTTCGATTGTCTCTCTCACAATCGATCTTCTGAAGTTGTTCCTCTGCCCACGCCTCTCTCCCACGCTGGCGTGTCGGCCACCCCCATGGGGCGGGCCAGTAACGCCCATGTGGGCTCCAATTGTCGCCACGTCGTCGCCACGATGTCTAAAGAAACTCAAAACAACATCAAGGGTTTCACGTTTGTTATTTGAACAGGCATTTTTGCAAATGTGGAGTTGTAAGCATTACAACTTTATTAAGATAATAAGAGAATAGTAAACAAATGATAAATAACAATGAACTGAGCAAAAGTATCTGATGAGAGAGCAAAAACTCATCAAAGCAAGTGAGCCGTTTGAGAGACGGCTCTCTTGAATGAGTTGAGCCAAAAAAGCCTTTTCACCACACAACAAAAATACTTTTCACCACACAACTCGAGATCGGCGTGCAGAAGAAAACTCGAACCGCGAGACCAAAACAACAATGGGGATCTGCCTGACGAAAAGTTTGGAGTGCGGTCAATCTTTGTTTAAAAAAAATGTAATCGGGTAATAATGAGAATTTTTGGTCAAAAAAGTTGCGTCCCCGAGACAAATTTTCAAATGACAGCTAAGACGAGTAACTTCTCGATGCTAGACCTAATTCTGTACATGTTAAAGTTGACTCAGCTAACACATTTTTCCAGCTGTCCACTGCCAACTTCCCTTTGGCACTTGCTCCATCAGAATTCAGGTTTGCGGGATTGCTCCAAGTATAAATGGTGAAAGGGGATAAATGGAGGCAGGGTCCCGTTTACTCCCCCCCGCTCTCATGAGACTAGACTGAGAAAGAACAATCCAGCGTTTTTGTGGAAATCAAGAATTATAATTAAAGAGTAATTGCTGGCAACCGGTTCAGGGTGTCCCCTGCCCATTGCCTGAAGTTGGCTGGGATGGGCTCCAGCACCCCCGCGACCCTACTGAGGATAAGCGGTGCAGATAATGGATGGATGAATACAGTAGGAGACTTGATGTACCGTTTCCCATGTTTGTCTTAAGTATAGACTTTATGGAAGTCTTGATCACAAAGAAAGAGTTGTGATGTAGATAATGCGCACTACCCAGAGCTTTTCCGTGCTCAAGAAAATCTAGCCAGCTCACAAAAATGAGGGCTCGAAATTGCTAATTAAGAAGCAAATTAAGTCAAAGTTACAGTGCATGAAGGGAAAAATACAAGGGTTCCCCTGACGCTGTGTTCTAAATGCGGTATTTTGAAGTCAAGGTTGAAGTAGAACGAAGTTGAGTCAAGTCGGTAGAGTTTTTCGAGAACCGGCTTCTTCGGCTCGGCTCACTAAAAGGAACCGGCTCTTTCGGGTCTTAAACGGCTCTTCAGGTTGTTTTTGCTTCTTTCATCCCTACATGACCAAATATTATCTAAAATTATGCACAAAATGACTTAACGAAAACAGGGGGGGACTAATAGAACAAAAAAATTAAGAAATACCAAAACGAAAAAGTAGTGAAGAGCTGAAAAAAAAGAAACAAAAGGAAGACAAAAAAGAAGGAAAAATTCATAAAAAAAGCAAGAAAAAAAGAAAAGAAGGAAACAAAGGAAAAAAACTAAATAGAGAACAAAAATAAAAAGTAACAGCTAAGAAAAAATAAACACAATGAGATTTTTTTTAAAGGAAGTAAAAAAAAACAGGGAAAAAGAAGAAAAAGTTTGTGTTTCATTCAAATAATTTCCAATTATACCAAGTCAATCTTGTTGCCAACATTGTACTTCCACTAAAAATGTGATTAAATACAGTTGTGTATCGTGCAACCGGCTAAATAAGCCCCCCAAAATGTTAGTATTATGCGACAAAAGATACCAGGAAAAAAAAGAAATGGAAATCTTGTGAAAGGTTGTAAGGCCTGCAAATGTCATTTGTTTTTACAACCTTTGCAATAATACATTAGTCAATTCATTCAGAAATGAAAAAAAAATTGCATTGCCGGAAACTCAGCAAATTGTAACCTGATGTTGATAATGACTTAGTTGCCACACATGGGATTGCCGTTGCTCACTGTTGTTTCAAGCGTTGCTCACCGACTTTGTGTGAACACTCAGACCCGTAAGGAAAATTATAGGGAACATCGATCGTGATACTACCTTAAATATGATGTAACAAAAATGTCTTTGATCATGGCAAGAAAATGACCCTAAGTGGTTTCTGGGGTCTGGCTGGCCCCCCTAATTTCTCTTCGCCCTCACCTATTGAACAAATCCTCAATTAAAGTTTGCTCAAGGGCTGCGATGAAGGTTTGTGTGCTTCTTTGTTCACTCTGTAAGGATCGGCAGGCATTAATGCTCCTCTTGAGCAAGTAAAGAGCCCTGAGCTGTGGGAGTAAAGGACCAAGCTGCCACTTGTCTTCTCGGACGCCGGAGTGTTTCATCACTCGTTTTTCGTAAGCCGAGGGCGTCTCATCCATGAGAAACCGAGCGACGAGCACGGGGGGGAGAGCATTCTGCATCCATAGCCCCCACCGTCCCCTCTCTCTCCTCCGGATAACCGTTTTTTTATGCTCTCCTTTAAGCGTCACCCTTTAAACCGTACCCCCTGACACCCTCCACCCCCCTGAACCCTAAGATGCTTAACCAATCATCCTTCGCCTGGCGAGCAGCTCCCCACCGCTCAGCCAATCAACAACCCCGGATGGCCAATTGACTGTCGAGTTTGTTTACCCATTTTGTGCAACACAACAGTTCCCTTCATGGCCTGTTTGTCCGAACCCCTTTTCAGGACCCAAAGGGGTGAGAAGCAGAGGGGGGTGAAGGGTTCCGCAAAAACAAAAACTAAGGAAACAATTAAATGGCCCCGCCCCCCCCTAGGACCCCGCACTTGCGGTTTCCCAGCTCGATATTCTGTGAACTAAGTCGGAGGCCTGTAAAGTGACCCATTATTCTAGTAGGGATGGCGTGTTCCAAGAGTGCTCTGCTTCAATGGCTGATTAACACAGAGGGCTTTTTGTTTGGAGCTTTCGGCTCACTGCATTTTGCATTGCTTAATTGGGTCGAGCATTTATCTATCTATCTATCTATCTATCTAGACATCTATCTATCTAGCTATCTATCTATCTATCTATCTATCTATCTATCTATCTAGACATCTATCTATCTATCTATCTATCTATCTATCTATCTAGACATCTATCTATCTATCTATCTATCTATCTATCTATCTATCTATCTATCTATCTATCTATCTATCTATCTATCTCTCTCTCTCTCTCTCTCTCGCTCTCTCTCTTCCCAAACTTATCCATCCATCTATCTAGAAATCTATCTATCTAGACATCTATCTAGGCATCTCTCTCTCTCTCGCTCTCTTTCTCTCTCTCTCTCTCTCTCTCTCTCTCTCTCTCTCTCTCTCTCTCTCTCTCTCTCTCTCTCTCTCTCTCTCTCTCTATCTATCTAGACATCTATCTCTCTATCTCGATATTTATCTCGACATATATCTATCTATCAATTTCTTTCTCTCTATCTCTCTCTCTTTCTCTCTATCTCTCTCTCTATCTCTCTCTCTTTTTATCTTTCTCTCTCTATCCATCTATCTATCTATCCATCTATCTATCTATCTATGTATCTAGACATCTATCTAGACATCTCTCTCTCTCTATCTCGACATCTATCTCGACATCTATCTATCTAGACATCTCTCTCTCTCTCTCTCTCTCTCTCTCTCTCTCTCTCTCTATCTAGACATCTATCTAGACCTCTATCTCTCTCTCACTCTCTCTCGCTCTCTCTCTATCCATCCATCCATCCCTCTCTCTCTCTCTCTTACTCTCTCTCTCTCTCTATCTATCTATCTATCTATCTATCTATCTATCTATCTATCTATCTATCTATTGATCTCTCTCTCTCTCTCTCTCTCTCTATCTCTATCTATCTATGTATCTATCCATCCAACAGTCATCACAGTTGTGAGGGTGCTGCTTCGGGCAGTAGGCTCGGGACACCCTGAACATCCTTTTGCAGGGACAAAAATTCCCACGCTCACTCATACTTAACCTGCTATTCAATTTTTGGGGGAATTTGGGAGGAAACGGAGTCCCGGAAGTAGCACGAACATGCAAACGCAGCACGAATGTCCGGTAACCGGGATGGAATCCTGGACCTCTGCATCGAAGGCCCGGTGTGCTAACCACACAGCTACCCTGCCTCGCCATCCCATTCACACCAATCCAATTTAATCTTTTGGTTGACGGTTAAAAGGTCCATTTATTGTGAAAAAATGTTTTGTCACTCAGTATTAGTACAAGGGCGAGCCAGGATTTGGTGGAATTTATCTCGAAAGCTTACTCCTCCAGTGAAAGGGCTTTACTCTTCAATGAGTTGTCTAGGGCCTCTGAGCACTGTGGTTTTAACTGAGACGGAGATAATCGCAACAGTGAAAATATGCTTTGAAAACACTTTCAATGGATTTAGCTAATTAATTCCAAAGATTTGAGTTTGGAAGGTGTGAGAGATATTCAAGATATAAACTCTCTGTTTGCAGAATTATTCCAAATTTAAATGATTTTACCTGAATGCGTACGCCACCTTGGTTCGAATGGAAGTTTTCTGAGCCGATTTCAACACATCTTTTGTTGTTAGTCTCATGTTGCTATCCGCCATTTTGTTTTTCGCTAAATGCGTTGCATGCATTCGTCTGTAATCTGCGAAAATCAGCCCAATAAAGATCCCATCCCGGGTTTCGGCACCAAAAAATGTGACAGATATTCAAGATATAAACTCTCTGTTTGCAGAATTATTCCAAATTTAAATGATTTTACCTGAATGCGTACGCCAACTTGGTTCGAATGGGGGTTTTCTGAGCCGATTTCAACACATCTTTCGTTGTTAGCCTCGTGTTGCTATCCCCCATTTTGTTTTTCGCTACATGCGTTGCATGCATTCGTCTGCAGTCAGCCCAAAAAATACCCCATCCCGGGTTTCGGCACCAAAAAATGTGAGAGATATTCAAGATATAAACTCTCTGTTGGCAGAATTATTCAGATAAAAACACTTATTGAGGTTTGACCTCCCTCGCGAATGGAGCCAGCACGGCCCAGCCGCCATCTTCACAGGTTGCCCGGGCCGTACTGACAACATCCGGTCAGTAGGCGCGGTTTATTGATGTCACACATAAACAGGAAATGAAGTCACACATAAGTGCGACTTCACATTAAAATGTAAACGTTTAAACAGTGTATCTGGATTAACGTCTCATTACAACCTTTGAATAGCATAGTTGGGAATCCAGTATCTGGGCAATTTGAGATAAATGAAATGACCCCGTGCTCGTTTGGTTAAATTAATTGTACTTCATTCATAAACAAGATGACAGCATTTTGGAGCTATGTTGAGCCAAAAAAACAAAACAGTTTTTATTCCATCCATCCATTATCTGCAGTGCTTATCCTCAATAGGGTCACGGGGGTGCTGGAGCCCATCAAAGCTATCTCCGGGCAGTGGGCAGGGGACAGACTGAACTGATTGTCGGCCAGACGCAAGGCACGCAGGGACAGAAAACTCACTTGGTGATTCACAGGGTTGGGTAGGGTTACTTTAACTTTAACTAACTCCAATACCAAATATGCTAATAAAAGACAGAGGAAACTAAATATGAATAAAATGACTAAAATTTGTGCAGGCTTGGTGAGTAACGGAATACATGGCAAGCTGTTTGGATTTATTTTCATTTTGTTTCCGTCGCATTTTATGTTAGTTTTGCCGGAGATCAGGGGAGATCAAAGCCAGGAGAGAAAGCTTACCACGTGTTATGAGTCATCATTTTATTCATATTTAGTTTCTTTTGTCATTTATTAACATATTTGGTATTGGAGTAATCCAAAAGTAATTGAAAGTAATCAAGTTAAAGTAACCCTACTCACCCCTGCGTCATTCACACCTAGGGAGATATCAGTTAGGCCAATCAACCTGACATGCAGGTTTTTGGAATGTGCGTGGATTTGTTGTCAATACAGATTCTGGGGAATTCATAAGGGGGGAATAGAGCCACATGTTTTTGGCACCTCACTAAATAATGGTCATCTTTTTTTAGCATTTGATAAGTACGCCTATTATTTTTATTTTTGGACGTGGCACTCCAGGATCCGCATTTTACCGTGAGGATAAAGAAAACAAAGAGATAAAGGAACAAATAAGATGTTTGTACTGTCCTTGTTGCATAGGCTTTGTTTTCCTCCGGAGGGGGGTGTATGAAGGGGTGAGGAACTGACAGAGATGGCCGGATCCAACTAGATGTTTGATATTACTGTACACACCAGTGTTTTTTCCCTGCACAGTCCATGTATTGAATGAATTTGGGAAGTACAGTCCTTAAGCATGCCTGATTAAAGTCGCCGGCGATGATAAAGGCTCCGTCGGGGTGTGCAAGCTGCTGTTTATTGATAGCAGCGGGCAGGAGATTTAGCGCTATGCTAACATTAGCATCCGATGGAACGTAAACAGCAACCACAATGACCACAGTTAGCTCTCTCGGTAGATAGGGGGTTCTACACGATACTGCTAGAAACTCTATATCGAGTGAGCAGAGTGTGTCAATGATCCGGCTGTTATCGTAGCGCATAGTCCCCCACCCCAGTTTCTACACATAATAGAGGTTTTTTTATTAGTGTTGGTAAGTATACATATTATTAACCGTGAGTTTGAGAATCATAGGGACTGCATTGCAATAGAAAAGAATTGCAAATTGTAAATATTTCATCTAATGACCATGCATGTTCAGTAAACGATTGGCTGTGCCGCATCACAGAACAAAGTCTCAATGGAATTCGATGATTGAATATTCTTTGCGAGGATCTGTAAAGCCCATTAAATGAGCTTATTGCGTTTTGATAGAGTTGGTCATGTTCAAACAAGGTCCCTGTGAGCTCCTTCGGGATTTCAATCGTCCGGCTCAAGCGACGAGTGAGTTTGAGACGGAATACTCTTTGTGTCAACACTGCGGGGTGCTAGAAAGCAAGGCTGGCATTGCTGCTGTTTTTGCTGGCGCTGCCTACTCCCAACAGACTTCAGTGTTTAATTAATGCGAGATCATCCATCCTCCTTAGTCCGTTTATTGTGAAATCCCAAGTCCCCACCAATCTTCCATCTAAGCTGCGTGTGTGCGCAATTGCGCACTACCCAGAGCTTTTCCGCGCACAGCTCGCAAAAATCAGGGCTTGAAATTGCTAATTAAGAAGCGAATTAAGTCAAAGATACATTGCATGAAGGTAGAAATACAAGGGTACCACTGACGTTGTGTTCTAAATGCGGTATTTTGAAGTCACGGTCGAAGTAGAACGAAGTTGAGTAAAGTCAGTAGAGTTTTTCGAGAACCGGCTTCTTCGGCTCGGCTCACTAAAAAGAACCGGCTCTTTTGGGTCCCAAACGGCTCTTCGGGTTGTTTTTGCTTCTTTCATCCCAACATGACCAAATATTATGTAAAATTATGCACAAAATGACTTAAAAGAAGGGGGAATAGAACAAAAAAGAAAAAAAATACCAAAATGAAAAAGTAGTGAAAAGCTGAGATAAAAAGAAACAAAAGGAAGAGAAAAAAGAAGGGAAAATTCAGAAAAAAATCAGAAAAAGAAGAGAAAGAAACAAAGGGAAAAAATTAAATAGAGAACAAAAAGAAACAAAGGAACAGCTAGGAAAAAATAAACACAATGAGATTTTTTTTAAAGGAATTTAAAAAAAATAGAAAAAAAGAAGGAAAAAGAAGAAAAAGTTTGTGTTGCATTCAAACAATTTCCAATCATACCAAGCTAATATTGTTGCCAACATTGTACTTCCACTAAAAAATATGATTAAATACAGTTGTGTATCGTGCAACCGACTCAATAAGCCCCCAAAAATGTGAATATTATGCAACAAAGGATACCAGGAAAAAAATAAATGGAAATCTTGTGAAAGAAGTGTTGTGAAAACAAATGACGTTTGTAGGCTTTGCAATCGTACATGAGTCAATTCATTCAAAAGTGAAAAATGTTTTTGCATTGCCGGAAACTCAGCAAAATGCAACTTGATGTTGATAATGACTTAGTTGCCACACTTGGGATTGCCGTCGCTCACTGTGGTTTCAAGCGTTGCTCACCGACTTTGTGTGAACGCTCAGACCCGTAAGGAAAATGACAGGGAACCTCGGTCCCCACACCCCCTGCCGCCTGGACTTGTTTCCGTGTGCAACCGCCTGCAATTAAGCCTTAATGCGGGGTAAATTTGTGAGGCAGTCTGCGTTGAAGCATTTGATGTTTCTGTGTGTCTATTTTTACTTGTGGCAGGTGAGTCTATCCATGTATGAAATGAGATTTGCGCATCAAATGCCATCCTCCGGGCGGAGCTGCCCAACCCAGCTTTATGCAGCTGGCAGATTACCTGATAACAAACATTCCATCCATGAATGGAGCACGATCGCTAGTGCCTAGTATCCTCTTCCTTCTTTAACAAGCAGCCACGCCTTCCGCCCTCATTTGTCAGTCCTTCCTCCATGCTGTCTTAACATTCCGGTCCTGGCTTCCATTCCCTCTATCAATGATGCACCTCTGCCATTCCCCTCTCAGCGATGCGGTTTGAGAATCGTGGTGCTGTAGTAGGGGGTGGGGTGGTCCTGCCTTACGAGCTGATTTAATGAGCTCCTGTGGGGAATGGGCCAAAGCCATCAGAAGCTGCGTGCTGCCATCTATCCAGATCTGTTTTAACAGATGTGCCTTTTGCTAATGATAGCCGCGCCGCTTTGTATTTGCATGATCAGCCGCACAGCTATAAAAAAAAAGAGATGAAGATGCCTGAGATAGGTGTGGAAGCCCTCCACGGTGTCGGGAGGGAGAAACCATGAATATGGATGATTTTTTCTTCTCCTCTGGCCTTTCATCTGTTGTATGGCGGTTGGAGATTGATGGCCGTTTGAATCCGGAACAAAAATAAGGCCGTTTTCGAGGATCGTCCTGGTAAAAAAGGGCTACTCGTACAGAATCCAGGATAAACTATCGGAGGGCGGTACATAAAAGTAAATATGGAAGCAGGCATCGAGGCCGTATTTGGATTACATTTTGAAGTACAGTAAATTCCGGACTATAGAGCGCACCTGATTATAAGCCGCACCCACCACGTTTTAAGCGGAAAACCGATGTTGTACTTACACAAGCCGCACCTGTATATAAGCCGCATGCGCCCTCATTTAAAAATGTAACACAAACGCAAAATTAACCCAAACCCGACTTTAAGTCCCGCGATTGAAACTGAATGTCCTTCATAAAAGTACACAGTCCAAAAATCACAGCCGGCAAAATGAACGGAATATGATACCGGTACATGAGGTTTGATGCAGACCTGCAGAGTCCGGGTCCTGTTGAAAGTAATCCAAGGAAAAAAGTGAATATTTCCAAAGGTAAGGGTGGGAAAAATATATATCCACTATTGTCCGCCGCGTCCACAAACACTCACCTTTACTGGTCCCCACATCCCGTCACCCCGCGTTTGTTTCGCACCTTCTTTTTCATTTGCCCGTGCAATACATATCAGAATAAGTGTCTGAAATAAATACATTACAAAAATATACAGTTGCAAATACATATTATACATGGTTACACATATTTACAAAGAAAGACGGTACACCGAGAGAGTTTTCAAAGCTTTAATAATAATAATATAACTTTCCTCCCAAACGGTGCCTGTGACAGGGCAGTTAATGGTAGCAACACGCTAGCAACACAGTAAAGGGGTCTGGTAAAAAAATATACCATACTTGTAAAAATCCCGGTAAACCGTCCTCATCTTCCTCCCTAGAACTGAAGCCATCAAAGTCGTCTTCCTCAGTGTCGGAAAGAAACTTTGTCATATAGACGTCGTCCCACGCTCCCTTATTCCAAAACACGCTAGCAACACGCTCGCTCCTTCTTTATCGGACTGCTCGATTGCTTTTAGCTTGAAAGCTGCGTCATGTGTCTTTCTTTTTGCATTTTGGATGATGAGGGTATGTTTACGCTAATTAAATTCATGCACAAGCCAAGAAGTTGCAGTCTTCCTCTGCGCATATATTCCACCAGTCTAAATCTTACCTTTTGTACTCGAGCGTCTCTGGCGGCCGTTAGAAAAGTGACATAAATTTACTAATACTTATAGTCCGGAATTTACGGTAACTGCTACTTCATTGTGATGAACTAGAATCATCCAATTCAGTCCACCGCAAACGCTCTGCAGTACAATAGGCCGCTAAGACATAATTAGAGCTGAACCGGTCACATTTGAGAGACCCTACACAGAATCCGAGCTTCAGGATTCCCAGAGGCTTCCTCTCTAATGAATGCCTCATTATCAAAACAAAAGGAAACAAAGGGAAAACTTGCAGGATGCTGACAGGCAGAGGAACTGATCAGTCACACGGGGAATGAGAGGCAATCTGATTGGTGGATTGGATGATAAAAATGGAATCAGAGGGATGCAAATACAAACATGAGCTGTTGAAATGTTCAGTTACACAAATGTGGGCAAAGCAGGAAGTCTAAGCTCCAAATCTTTGTTCCTAAGTGACCAGGGTACTGAATTTTTGCTTTTCTAAAAACAATTTATATGTATGCTGCTGCTATTTGCAGAATTTCATCAACACACGTGTCACTTATAACCAGGGTTAGGGTAGGGTTACTTTAACTGGATTACTTTCAATTACTTTTGGATTACTCCAATACCAAATATGCTAATAAAAGACAAAAGAAACAAAATATGGATAAAATGATGACTCACAACACGTGGTAAGCTTTCTCTCCTGGCTTTGATCTCTTTGATCTCCGGCAAAACTAACATAAAATGCAGGGTTGGGTGGGGTTACTTTAACTGGATTACTTTCAATTACTTTTGGATTACTCCAATACCAAATATGCTCATAAAGGGCAAAAAAAAACTAAATATGGATAAAATGATGACTCAAAAAACGTGGTAAGCTTTCTCTCCTGGCTTTGATCTCTTTGATCTCCGGCAAAACTAACATAAAATGCAGGGTTGGGTAGGGTTACTTTAACTTGATTACTTTTGATTACTTTTGGATGACTCCAATACCAAATATGCTAATAAAAGACAAAAGAAACTAAATATGATTAAAATGATGACTCACAACACATGGTAAGCTTTCTCTCCTGGCTTTGATCTCTTTGATCTCCGGCAAAACGAACATAAAATGCCACAGAAACAAAATGAAAATAAATCCAAACAGCTTGCCATTTTTGCCGTTCCATGTATTCCGTTACTGCCCAAGCCTGCACAAAATTGAGTTATTTTATTCATATTTAGTTTCTTTTGTCTTTTATTAGCCATTGTTGTTTTGGTCTTGCGGTTCGAGTTTTTGTCTGCACGCCGATCTTGGCCAACGGGGTCTTGTTGCTTTGAGATTACATCATTGTTGTGGTGCTTGTCGTCGAGGGAAGGTGAAGGCTAAGTAAAATCAACACAAAATTGGTAATTTCTGAAGCGTCAGTAATAAGTTTAAACATAAAGCAGAAAGTAATAACAACAGCAATAATTCTGGCTCGAAAAAACGGCGGAGAAATTCTTCGGATGATGGCGGAGGCAAGGAAAACACGTGTGTTGAAGCGAACGATTCGACGAAAGAAAATAAAAGAATAGTCCTAGTAAGAAAAGCACTTCTCTGCCTAAATGGACTAAATTATAGTCCTGGTTAGGCCATGAGGAGGATGATAATGGATTGGACCTTGAGAAGGTATTACAACTGTGGCGGGACAGCAAACCACGAAGAACATATGAATCTGATGTGATAACTGCTTTGTATTACCAATTAACTGTGATGATTAAAACTGCATGAATATATAGATTAATATTTCGGCAATATTATTTTGTATAATGTACAATATTGGGAACTGAAAAATCTGAAGTGATAACTGCTTTGTATCACCAATTAACTGTGATGATTAAAACTGAATGAAATTATAGACTAATATAATTGTTTCAGTAATATTATTTTGTGTAATGTACAATATTGTTGTGAACTGAAAAATCTTGAAGTGATAACTGATTTGTATTACCGATAAACTGTGATGATTAAACCTGAATGAACATATAAATTTATATTTTATATTTGTCGCCAATTTACAATTTCAAACCCGATAACACTAAATTGTGGGGCCCCATAGATCTCTGTTGGGACCCATAGATTTTTGAGCATGCGAGTCCCCGGGACCCATCACTTTTCACAGCTCAAATGAACACTGTTAGCGAAGCAAGTATACATTTTCTTACCATACTAGAAAGAATCTAATTGAAGTAAGCTAAATTTAGTCCAGTTAAGCAGCAGTGGCTCAGGAGGTAGAGAGCTCGTCTTGGGAACAAGAGATTGCAGGTTCGATTCCCGGCTCCTCCGTGTTACTTGTCGAAGTGTCCTTGGGTAAGACACTGAACCCCTAATACCCCCAATGAGCAGGTTAGCGCCTTACATGGCTGCACAGATCACGGCCGCTGTTGGGAAATGTGAAGCACACTGTAAAGCGCTTTGGGAAGTCTTGACTTGAAAAGCGCTATATAAATGCAGATCATTTCATTTTCATTTCATTTCATTTAATTATAAACAATCCTTACTAAAAGCATATTCTCAAATTTTCATTCCATAACTATTTAAAATGAAATGATTTGCATTGCCGCACTCTTCTATGCGGCAGCGTGTTGGGGAGGCAGCGTCAAGAAGAAGGATGCCTCTCGTCTCAATAAACTGGCTAGGAAAGCGAGCTCTGTTGTGGGCAAAGAGCTGGACAGCCTAACAACAGTAGCTGAGAGACAGGCACTGAAAAAGCTGAGGTCAATCATGGACAATCCATCGCATCCGCTTCACAGCATTATCTCCGGACAGAAGAGCAGTTTCAGTGACAGACTGCTGTCACTGTCTTGTACTACGGACAGACTGAAGAGATATTTTCTTCCTCATGCCATGAGGCTCTTTAACTCCACCCGGCAGAGTAAAGGCCCACATTAAACCACACCACCTACATTGGATATTACCGAATCTTACTGCATTATGTGTTCTGTGTAGCACTATTTAGTTACTCTATATAACATGCTAAAGTGGGCATTTGCACGTCACACTGGGTATTTGTATATTGTATTCTTTTTGCTTTATTATTGTATTGTTCTCAGCTCAGGGATGCTGCTGGAAATGTGAATTTCCCAAAGCGGATGAATAAAGTATCTATCTATCTATCTATCTATCTATCTATCTATCTTATATAGCGCTTTTCAAGTCAAGACTTCCCATAGCACTTTACAATGTGCTCCACATTTCCCAATAGCTGCCTTGCAGCCATGTAAGACGCTAACCTGCTTATCGGGGGTATTAGGGATTCAGTGTCTTACCCAAGGACACTTTGACATGTAACACGGACGAGCCGGGATTCGAACTAGGCTCCCTTGATCCCAAGACGAGCGCTCTACCTCCTGAGCTACTGCCGCCTCGATTTACCGTTTTTTGACTCACAAAGTCTAACACTCACACACAGAAGGAACCGGAATCGACTATTTGCATCGCGTTTGCTGGAAAACCACGTCCGAGCAGAAAGTGGATTTAAAAGACTTTACAACAAAGCGTCCCTTTCTTCAAATGCCGGAATTGATGTCCCACTTCCTAAGTGTTTGCTGTGGGCTTCATTTTTCTTTTTCACAGCTCCTCGGCAGCCTGAATGCGCGAGTTTGCTTCTTCCCACTACATAACAAAGTAACTGTGAGGCCCGGTGGGGCCAAATATATCCGGAGCCTGGCCAGGTTCCCGTTGTCTTTACCTCACTCGGGATAGCCATGCTCCAGTCATGAGAACAGGAGTCGGAAGCGCCGTTGGGAAAATGGCGTAGTCTCGTCTGTATTGTCTGCTTGCTTTTGAGGAAGACCTTTGCACGTGCGCACTCATGCATGCATATACGGCTTGATTAGAATGCATACACATTAGTCAGTTATGTAATCAAATCTGAGAAATTGACAATCTAATTAACGGCAATTTTGGATATGAATGCAATTTGCCAAATATACACATATATATATATATATATATATATATATATATATATATATATATATATATATATATATATATATATATATATATATATATATATATATAGCGTATTTTCCGCACTATAAGTCGCACCGGGTTATAGGGCGCACCCCCAAAAAATAGTTTTTGGTCCTGTATTTTCCATACATAAGGCGCACCGGATTATAAGGCGCTACAATGGGAACATCGACAAAAGCGTCAGATAGTCCAGTCAAACTTCTTACCCCCTTAACATTCCGAAAGCTTGCAAAGAAGGAAATACGTGTCTCAGACATGTACGGAAACAGTGTCCGTACGATGTCACCAATCACTGAAATGCATCGTTCCACATATTCGGAAGGTTAAAGTCTTGGGATTCAAGAAATGCCAAACATTTCTTAGTTTCCATTTTATTTTTTTGCTGGCAACTGTGTGGACAGCAAAGTAAGAATTTGATTGTGCAGGGAAACGGGGTTCTTTACTGTGCATATGACAATAAACACTTTGAATTGAATCGAGTTTAAAAATAGACTCGTCACAGAAACATCAAGATCGTTCTAAAACAAAATACCGGGAAAATATAAAGCCGCATAGCTCACCTAAGTTCTCTTGCAGCCATCACGTTCAATCATGATACGTAACCATGGTCTTCTTACAACCGTGAGTGTAGTAAATCCAGGAGAGTCAAATATTTACAAATACAGAATAGTAAAAAATGTTTTCTCTATGCCGTAGTGCAACCCATTTGTGTGATTCACATTCATCTTTTTGCAGGCTTTGTTTCGCCCCTTTAGCCTATGCAAGCCTGTAAATGATAAAAAGGATCCGCCCCTTGACCTCCGAATAACTTTAGCCAATAGTGATCGATTCAAATGATGATTGACATATTGGTTAGGAAATTAAAAACCGGTATAAAAATCCCAGCATACACCGCGGACGACTTCGCCTTCGGGGGAAAATCGAGTCGGCGGCTGCTTGCCTTAGTTGCAAGACTTTGCGACATAATATTGATCCATATATAAGGCGCACTGTATTATAAGGCGCATGGTCAGCTTCTGAAAAAAATAAAGGCTTTTAGGTGCGCCTTATAGTGCGGAAAATACGGTACATTCACTCCAAACATGAGAATAATTTCCCCCCATTTTCTCTGAATAAATGTGTTTAGAAAATATACATTTTCATTCTTCATTATAATATATATGGTAGGTCACTAATAGAGGCAGAAAGATTAAGTATAATACTGAAAACGAAACTAAACATTTGGAGTTGAAGTTCTTTAAGTGATCCTGCCCGCCTGAGAACAGAAAATCTGGATCGGGCCCCTGCGCAAAATTGAGTTTGACATCCCTGATTCCTGATTAGCAGCAACAACAACAACAACAACAAAAAGATACGGCGCAAGTTATATGTTTTCACAGTTTTGTGCGCTCGTTTAGTCGGATATTGGCCCTGGGGAAGAAGTTGTCAAGTCAAGTCAAGTCATTTTTATTTGTATAGCCCTTAATCACAAAGAGTCTCAAAGGGCTGTGCAGGTTATTGCACAGACTATTATTTCAGACTATTATTACACCATCCCCTGATCTGAAACCAACATGAGGGCAAGGAAAACCTCAACATGAGGAAAATGAAGAAACCTTGAGAAGGGACCACACTTGTGGCATCCCCCTTTCAGGATTACCAGGCAAAGGATGTTGCAATTACAAATAATACAGAGATATTGTCAACAAAAAATATAGGTTATTCATATGCTATAGAATAGAAGTGTGTTTTAAGCCTAGATTTACATGTCTATATTACAAAAAAAATAGAAGCTGTCTCTGAGCCTGATATTCCTTGTTTCAAGGTACAATAAAAGGGTTTGATTTTATTTTCTTTAGTTTAAGATTTTTTTTTTGCATTGCATCCCGACAAAGTGGCCCCAGTCAATGTTCCCTCTAAGCTGCGCGCGTGCGCAATCGCACATTCTCAGCGCACAAGAAAATCTAACCAGCGCAGTTTTTCAAGAACCGGCTTCTTCGGCTCGGCTCACTAAAAGGAACCGGCTCTTTCGGGTCCCAAACGGCTCTTCAGGTTGTTTTTGCTTCTTTCATCCCTATACGACCAAATATTATGTAAAATGATGCACAAAATGACTTAAAGGAAGGGGGGATAGAACAAACAAGAAAAAAATACCAAACTGAAAAAGGAGTGAAAAGCTGAGAAAAAAAGAAACAAAAGGAAGAGAAAAAAGAAGGAACAATTCAGAAAAAGCCAGGAAAAAAAGAAAAAAAAGAAACATAGGAAAAAGTAAATAGAGAAAAAAAAGAAAAAAAGTAACAGCTAGGAAAAAATAAACTCAATGAGATTTTTTAAAAGGAATTTTAAAAAATAGAAAAAAAGACAGGGAAAAAGAAGAAAACGTTTGTGTTGCATTCAAATAATTTCCAATTATACCAAGTCAATCTTGTTGCCAAGGCAGTACCAGCTCCTGGCCTTACTGTGCGGAGTTTGTATGTTCTCCCCGTGCTTGCGTGGGTTTCCTCCAGGCACTCCGGTTTCCTCCCACATTCCAAAGACATGCACTTCAGGTGGATTGGCTGGTCCAAATTGTCCCTAGGTGTGACTGAGCGAGTGAGTTGTCTGTCCCCGTGTGCCCTGCGATTGGCTGGAAACCAGTTCAGGGTGTCCACTGCCCGATGATTGCTGGGATGGGCTCCAGCACCCCCGCGACCCTACTGAGGATAAGCGGTGCAGCTAATGAGATGAGATGAGGTGAGAATCTTGTTGCCAACATTGTACTTCCACTAAAAAATGTGATTAAATATGGTTGTGTATCGTGCAACCGACTCAAAAGCCCCCCAAAATGTTAGTATTATGCGACAAAAGATACCAGGAAAAAAAAGAAATGGAAATCTTGTGAAAGAAGTGTTGTAAAAACAAATGACGTTTGTAGGCCGTACAACATTTGCAATAGTACATGAGTTAATTCATTCAAAAGAGAAAAATAATTTTGCATTGCTGGAAACTCAGCAAAATGTCAAGTTTTGGACATGTTTGGTAATGACTGAGTTGCCACACTTGGGATTGCCGTTGCTCACTGTCGTTTCAAGCGTTGCTCACCGACTTTGTGTGAACGCTCAGACCCCTGGAAAATCACAGCCAACATTGGCCCCAGTGTGTGTTTGTGTGTTTGATGTGTACTTCCGAGGGGTGTGCGTTTTGTATCCCCTTCATCCCCTTTTCTTGAAACTGCCAAGTGTTGCCACGACAACCCCTTGTGGTCCCGGCTGCATGGCAGCGGCCCTCAAAGCCGGCACTCGGGGAAACCTCCACGCACTAGGAAGGCAGCATAAAATCGGGATAATCGCCGTCGATTACCACTCACAATGAGCCGCGGTTTCTGAAAGATTCATTCATCTCGGTGAAGAAAAAAAAAGAGTTTGTGCAGGAAGAAAAAGGGGCATCTTAGTCCTGCCGCTGGTCTCCCACGGTGGGCATGACATCAGTGGGCTGAAAGAACCAGCATGCTCATTGCCCTCCCCTCTCGGAGTTTTCTTATATTCCCATTTCAACCCTCCCCTGTTTTTTTTTTCCCTGCCAGTTTGGACTGGCAACTCGGGGCCGCTTCCACTATTTGCTCGGCGAACAAAGCCCCTCAAAAGGAAGCGAGAGGAAACAGAGCACTTCACATGGTAGCAGCCAAGAGCCAGGATGGTTACCTCCGGCGGGGCCCCTTTCGGGCCCCCCTTTTGGCCAAGAGGAGGTGGTGGGATCGCAGTAACCTCCACCGATGCTTTGTAACCTCTTTACTCTCAACCCCCAATTTCTCATCTCATCTCATCAGCTACACCGCTTATCCTCAGTAGGGTCCCAGCAATCATCGGGCAGTGGGCAGGGGACACCCTGAACTGGTTGCCAGCCAATCGCAGGGCACACAGGGACAGACAACACACTCGCTCATTCACACCTAGGGACAATTTGGACCGGCCAATTCACCTGAAATGCATGTTTTTGGAACGTGGGAGGAAACCAGAGTGCCCGGAGGAAACCCACGCAAGCACGGGGAGAACATACAAACTCCGTACAGGAAGTCTGGAGCTGGATTTGAACTCACGCAGGAGGTTCCCAAGACTTGAACTGTGCCGCACATGCGCTAACCACTGCGCCGCCGTCAAGTAAAGTAACCCTACCCTACCCTGCTATCTATCTATCTATCTAGACATCTATCCATTCATATATCTATCTATCTATCTAGACATCTATCTATCTATCTAGACATCTATCCATTCATCTATCTATCTATCTATCTATCTATCTATCTATCTATCTATCTATCTATCTATCTATCTATCTATCTATCTATCTATCTATCTATCTATCTATCTATCTATCTATCTATCTATCTATCTATCTATCTATCTATCTATCTATCTATCTATCTATCTATCTATCTATCTATCTATCTATCTATCTATCTATCTATCTACCTACCTACCTACCTACCAGGGTTGGGTAGGGTTCCTTTAACTTGATTACTTTCAATTACTTTTGGATTACTCCAATACCAATTGCCCTTTTGAATAGGTATGAGTGATTTCTCATGACACAACCTTTGCCGAACAAGAGCAAAATTCCAGGGGCTTTTGTTGGGCGGCCGGCCATTTGTTTGAAGAGGAAATAGCTTTCTAACAGATTTCCCTAATTAGAATAATGCCATACCACTGAATGCTACGATGCGGCCCATGCTGCTGGGAGACCAAAGACAAATCAGCTGGACTCTGCTCGTCCCTGCATGAATCATGACCGTTGTTGTTTGCTGTCTTTTGCCAGGAACTCCACAAAGGCACAGTCTTCAGTGCGTTGATATATTTATCCACGGGCAGCACGGTGGAGCAGTGGTTAGCACGTGCGGCACAGTTCTAAGGTCTTGGTTCAAATCCAGCTACCGGACTTCCTGTGCGGAGTTTGCATGTTCTCCCCGTGCTTGCGTGGGTTTTCCTCCGGGCACTCCGGTTTCCTCCCACAGTCCAAAGACATGCATTTCAGTTGGATTGGCCGGTCCAAATTGTCCCTAGGTGTGAATGAGCGAGCGAGTTGTCTGTCCCTGTGTGCCCTGCGATTGGCTGGCAACCAGTTCAGGGTGTCCCCTGTCCACTGCCCGATGATTGCTGGGATGGGCTCCAGCATCCCCGCGACCCTACTGAGGATAAGTGGTGCAGCTAATGAGATGAGATGAGACATTTATCCACAGGCAGCATGTCGGCGCAGTGGTTAGCGCGTGTGCGGCACAGTTCTAAGGTCTTGGAAACCTCCTGTGTGGGTTCAAATCCAGCTACCAGACTTCCTGTGCAGAGTTTGCATGTTCTCCCCGTGCTTGCGTGGGTTTCCTCCGGGCACTCCGGTTTCCTCCCACAGTCCAAAGTCCTGCATTTCAGGTGGATTGGCCGGTCCAAATTGTCCCTAGGTGTGAATGAGCGAATAAGATGTCTGTCCCTGTGTGCCCTGCGATTGGCTGGCAACCAGTTCAGGGTGTCCCCTGCCCACTGCCCGATGATTGCTGGGATGGGCTCCGACATCCCCGCGACCCTACTGAGGATAAGCGGTGCAGCTAATGAGATGAGATGAGATGTTTATCCACAAGAGATGAAGTTTTGGGGAAGTGCAGTGCAAACATGATCAAAACTTGGCTCAATTCTAAAACTGATTTGATTGAATCTGAGATCATCTGGTGATGTTAAAAACCCAATACATTTTGTTGTATTTTGAGCTGATAAATGTGCCAAACTCTCCAATCATTATTGATTCGGTCCTAATTCCCATATATGATATCCTAAAAAAAACAAGTAAAATCGATTTGACTCAGTGAGATTAGAATCAATGTTCGCTGTCATTTTCCTTACGGGTCTGAGCGTTCACACAGTCGGTGAGCAACGCTTGAAACAACAGTGAGCAACGGCAATCCCAAGTGTGGCAACTAAGTCATTATTAAACGTGTCTAGAACTTGACATCAAGTTATATTTTGTTGAGTTTCCAGCATTGGAAAAAAAGAAATTCACTTTTGAATGAATTGACAAATATATTATTGCAAAGGTTGTACGTCCTACAAACGTCGTTTGTTTTTACAACAATTCTTTCACAAGATTTTCATTTTTTTTTTTTCCTGATATCTTTTGTCCCATAATACTAACATTTTGGGGGGCTTATTGAGTCGGTTGCGAGATACACAACTGTATTTAATCACATTTTTTAGTGGAAGTAAAATGTTGGCAACAAGATTCACTTGGTATGATTGGAAATTGTTTGAATGCAACACAACATTTTTCTTTTTTTTTTCCCTGTTTTTTTCCATTTTATTTTATGTTCTTTAAAAATAATCTCATTGTGTTTTTTTTTTCCTACTGTTACTATTTTTTTGTTCGCTATTTACTTTTTTTTCCTTTGTTTGTTACTTTTCTTTTTTTCTGGCTTTTTCCTGGATTTTTCCTTCTTTTTTCTCTTCCTTTCGTTTCTTTTTTCTCAGCTTTTCACTACTTTTTCATTTTGCTATTTTTTTATTTTGTGTTCTATTTTACCCCCTTCTTTTAAGTCATTTTGTGCACAATTTTACACAATATTTGGTCGTGTAGGGATTAAAGAAGCAACAACAACCTGAAGAGCCGTTTGGGTCCCTAAAGAGCCGGTTCTTTTTAGTGAGCCGAGCCGAAGAAGCCGGTTCTCCAAAAACTCTACTGACTTTACTCAACTTCGTTGTCCTCAACCCGTGTATTTTTCCCTTCATGCACTGTAACTTTGAGTTAATTCGCTAATTAATTAGCCATTTCAAGCCCTGATTTTTGGGAGCTGGCTAGATTTTCTTGTGCCTGGAAAAGCTCTGGGTAGTGCGCAATTGCGCACACACGCAGCTTAGAGGGAACATTGACTACAACGATATTCTTTTTTGACGGTAACCAATCGGCTGCCCCCTGAAACAGATGCTTTTGTTTCTTACCGCAAGTAAACACATTATTAATCAAAAAAACTGTGGTTGCCTATTCATAAATGTATTCTGTTTTTATGATTGAATACCTCCAAAGGAAATTGAATAAAATGCCAGTTTGTTATTTTGACAGTTACACGTTACTCATGTTCGTTGTTTTGACGATCATAAACTGTTCACATCGTTTTCACTATCTGCCAATTATGTTGTTGCCCACACCCTTTAGGGCAGATCTGCTTTCACAACTAGATAGAGATATAGAGATATTTAATTTATATATTTATTTGTAAAAATGTATAAAAACTATTTATTTTTATTTATTCAAATAGATTTATTTAAAAAAAGGTTTCAGCAGAGGGCTCAGCAAAGGACCTTTAGAACAGGTTCTTCCCTTTTACTCATGTTGAGGTTTTTGAGTTTTTCCTTGCCTTTATGTTGTTTCCAGATCAGGGGATGGTGTAATAATAGTCTGAAATAATAGTCTGTGCAATGAACTGTGCAGCCCTTTGAGACTCTTTGTGATTAAAGGCTATACAAATAAAAATGACTTGACTTGACTTGACAAGTTGAAAATACATAAATGTCTTCTCTCCATATTTTGAATGTCTACTAAACTTCAAATGATGATCTGCATTTTTATATATAGCGCTTTTCAAGTCAATGACTTCCCAAAGCGCTTTCCAGTGTGCTTCACATTTCCCAATAGCGGCCGTGCAGCCATGTAAGGCGCTCACCTGCTTATTGGGGGCATTAGGGGTTCAGTGTCTTACCCAAGGACACTTCGACATGTAACATGGAGGAGCCGGGATTCGAACTGGGATCCCTTGATCCCAAGACGAGCGCTCTACCTCCTGAGCTACTGCCGCCCTTCAAACATATCTAGACTACTGCTTGTCTCCCCTTGAAACTATACCATTTTTTTAACAAGCAAAAAACAAAAATCTTCATCCTCATCTCCAAGCCAGACCAAATCTTTGTCCATGAATAATTATCCAGTAATAACATTTGATTTCCGTTTAGGTAAAAGTCTGCCGTTTTCAGTTTTAAACAAGGACATCCATCCATCCATTATCTGCACCGCTTATCCTCAGTAGGGTCACGGAGGAGCTGGAGCCCATCCTAGCCATCTTCGGGCAGTGGGCAGGGGACACCCTGAACTGGTTGCCAGCCAATCGCAGAGCACACAGAGACAGACAACATTCGCTCATTCACACTTAGGGACAATTTGGACCGGCCAATTAACCTGACATAGATGTTTTTGGTAATGTGGGAGGAAACCAGAGGAAACCCACGCAAGCACGGGGAGAACATGCAAACTCCACAGGAAGGCTGGTAGCTGGATTTGAACACATGACCTTAGAACTGTGCCGCACTAACCACTGCGCCGCCGTGCTGCCCTAAACAAGAACATATTGTTGTTATTTCGTTTAAGAATTTTGGAGGTGGATTGTGTTTTGCTCGTAAAAACAGAGGGTGTGATTGATGTCATACATATATGACACATTTTACTTCACTTTCGTGTGTTTTAGATAATTGTTGTTGCAACCTTGCTCCTGGCTTCAGTGCTTTTCTGAGACTCCTCTTCTTTTTCCATGTTTTATGAGGTTTGGCATTTGGAATGAATGTGAAACAGGCCTTTTCTTAAATTTACCAATTTCATGCTACACTAACAAAAAAAACCAATGACAAGGATAAAGTCACTCTCCAACATAAAGCCCCTCTAAATCCCACACAATACCCGCACCCCCGCCCACCCTTTCTTTTTACCTAATCCATGCCCTTACAAACTGTCGTATTTTCCCTTCCAAAATACAAAATAATCTTACACCATCTTTTTTTTTCAAACGTGTTTATTTATGGAGTTTAACATGTTATATTGTACATGTGTTTCGTTATATCATATATATTGTTCATTTTGTTGTGAGATACTCAGTTGCTCGACATGAAGGAGGTTTATTATAAAAAAAAAGTTAAAAAATTAAGTAGCTTGGACGTTCACCCTAGAAGGAAAAATACATGCAAATATAATGAAGTAGAATTTTCTTATTCAATTATTAATTCATTTTTTGCATTAAATTATTGTTGGTAATATACTGATTAAAAGGGATCGCCACAAATCTGTCTTTTTTATTTTCTCCTTTTATACTTCCTTTTTTTCTTAACTTCTTTATACAACATAATAATTCGTAATATAATGCATCAAAGCAAAGGAGCCGTTTGAGAGCCGGCTCTCTTGAATGAGTTGAGCCGAAAAAGCCGGTTCTCTAAAATAAGACGGACTTCCTTTTACTCCATAACTACCACATGAAATCCAAGGCAGCAGATGCATGCTTACAGTAGCATCAAACAACTCGCTTCGTTTGCAACGAAAAAAAACGTTACCGAGATAGAGGCTACCGCGGCGAACTCTTTTGACTTGATTGATTTGCCGTTTAGTGATAGTTGGTGTACAGTATACCGGATGGTACCCATCATTGACAAATTTGCGTTTTTCCGTACAGATTTTCTTGTACGCCCTACACTGAGCAGATAATTAGTACACAAAAAAGTATATAAAAATCTACTGCCACCTACTGATATGGATGACTATTACAGTTCCTCGTCTGCAGAGTGCAAAAATACTGAATACATTTTTGGAAAATTAATATTCCAGCGGCACACTGGTAAAACTGACATATTTCTCTTCCACTATTCTTGTTCATCAATTAACTAAAATATGTGAACAACATGAGGAAAGTCCTGTAGCCATTTTGACTTCAACTTTTTACCACAAGAATCAAGCATTCTTCATCAACTATAAACTACAATCAAAAAACAAGTAATATGGTCAGCTACTATACGATTCATCAATGATATCTTGTTGCAGAAAATATCAAAACTTGAAATAACAGCAGCAATGCAGAAGGCACGCACACGCTTCTTTAAAATATTCGCCATCAGTCAATGGTTTTCCTTGCTTTGCTATTCAGTGAGCAATGTGTTAGATAGCTTCAGTGGTGGTGTTTTTAGCAGCAACAAATGTTTTTAGGGTCTGTGTACAAGGAAATAGCACGTTTTAATGTCTCCGCCTTGAATTGATGCTCATGTTTCATCTTGTAATGACACTTGATGCGCGAGGTACAACGCGCTCGGGGCATAATGCACGAAACAGCACGGTCATTTTTGGCACAAAGCCTCATTCGTCTGTCCACACTGGCTGGAAACGGGATGTTTTCGTTCGTGTAGCAGTCATGATTTGATCATTTATCACACGTGTGTCTTTCGTTGGCTGGGTCTCTCTCTCTCTCTCTCTCTATCTCTCTCTGCGAGGCGCCGGGCAAACTCACGTAAAGCCTAAAGTAAATCTTTTAAATAACAGGCCACGCAACAGAAGATGTCTAAATTTCAGGTAAATGCGCTTTAGACAAAAAAATCATTATTATTTGGCCATGCGCTCCCGTGCCACTGGTTAACCCCTTACACGCCACTACTGGCACGCGTGCCATAGGTTGCCGACCCCTGATCTAGACTATACTTTACAACATGCATGTCGTTGCGTAACCATACAAGCAAGTATAACCCTGAACTGGCATCTGCTCCCCATCAGGACAGCGAACTGATGTTAAGTCGCAAACCTTTAACTTGTAAAGCTACGCATATTGAGCCATTAGCAGCCGTCATTATTGCTAGATTCCACAGAGGATGGAGCAGAGTGGGAGTGGGGATTACAGTGTCCAGGGATTGGAGGGTCCCAGGGATTGTGGATCAGATAATCATTTCTCCCCTCTGATTCTCACCACTTTGATTTTTTGTGTATATGTGTGTGTGTTTGGCATGAGCAGTGTTCCCTCCAAGCTGCGCGCGTGCGCAATTGCACACTGCTCGCACATTCTCAGCGCACAAGAAGATCTAGCCAGCGCACAAAAATGAGGGCTCAAAAATACTAATTAAGAAGGGACTTGAGTCAAAAATACAGTGCATGAAGGTTAAAATACACGGGTTCCCCTGACGTTGTGTCCTACATGCGGTATTTTGAAGTCGAGTCGAAGTAGCACGAAGTTGAGTAAAGTTAGTAGAATTTGTCGAGAACTGGCTTCTTCGGCTCGGCTCACTAAAAGGAATCGGCTCTTTCGGGTCCTAAATGGCTCTTCGGGTTGTTTTTGCTTCTTTAATCCCAACATGACCAAATATAATGTAAAATTATGCACAAAACGACTTAAAGGAAGGGGGGTATAGAACAAAAAAGAAACAAATACCAAAATGAAAAAGTAGTGAAAAGCTGAGAAAAAAAGAAACAAAAGGAAGAGAAAAAAAGAAGGAAAAATTTAGAAAAAAGACAGAAAAAAAGAAAAGAAAGAAATGTAGGAAAAAAGTAAATAGAGAACAAAAAGAAAAAAGTAACAGCTCGGAAAAAATAAACACAATAAGATTTTTTTAAAGATTTTTTTTTAAAAGTAGAAAAAAACACGGAAAAATTAATAAAAAGTGTTGCATTCGAATAATTTCCAATTATATCAAGTCAATCTTGTTGCCAACATTGTACTTCCACTAAAAAATGTGATTAAGTACAGTTCTGTATCTTACAACCGACTCAATAAGCCCCCAAAAATGTTAATATTATGCGACAAAATATGTCAGGAAATTAAAAAAAATGGATATCTTGTGAAAGAATTGTAAAAACAAACAACGTTTGTAGGCCGTACAACCTTTGCAATAGTACATGAGTCAATTCATTCAAAAGAGAAAATTGTTTTTGCATTGCCGGAAACTCAGCAAAATGTAACTTGATGTCAAGTTTTGGACATGTTTGATGATTAATGATCTTGCCACACTTGGGATTATGGTTGCTCACTGTTGTTTCAAGCGTTGCTCACCGACTTTGTGTGAACGCTCAGACCACTGGAAAATTACAGGGAACATTGGGCATGAGGTGTTGGTTCTGGAGTTTGGGGGTGGGTGTTTAACATCAGGGTGGGTGGATGTCTGTGGACATCAGGACTGGACAGTTCAGGTGGACCCTCACAGGGGCTTGTTCGGTGGTTTGATCCAAGTGGACGCAAACCGACAAGGCGAGGGGAACCGAGAACCACCAGAACCCAATCCGCTGTTGCGCCACTTTTCATCCTCACATGGAGCTCTCGTGATTTTTCAGAGACAGATAGGCTTTTTGTAGACCAAAGCTGGAGAAGTGACCACTGGTTGATACACATACCTGTAACCGCATCCCCCCCTGAAATGAAGTAAGTCCGTTTTGCATTTGCATCATCGGAAAGGTCATCTGGAGGGACGAAAGCATGACCAACTTAGGTGCCGGGGTGCCTAACTTGTTTGGGTGTTTGGGCAATTGGGTTGGCCATGGTCCCCCAAAAATTTGTTGTGTGTTTTTTGCTATTTTTTTCCCTTTTATTTTCTTTGTTATTGTAGGTGTTTGTCTTGCTGTCGGTCACCCGTCTTGAGGGATATGACCGAGGTAGATAGATAGATAGATAGATAGATAGATAGATAGATAGATAGATAGATAGATAGATAGATAGATAGATAGATAGATAGATAGATAGATAGATAGATAGATAGATAGATAGATAGATGGATGGATGGATAGATAGATAGATAGATAGATAGATAGATAGATAGATAGATAGATAGATAGATAGATAGATAGATAGATAGATAGATAGATAGATAGATAGATAGATAGATAGATAGATAGATAGATAGATAGATAGATAGATAGATAGATAGATAGATAGATAGATAGATAGATAGATAGATAGATAGAGAGAGAGATAGAGAGAGAGATAGAGAGATAGAGAGAGAGATAGATAGATAGATAGATAGATAGATAGATAGATCGATAGATAGATCGATAGATAGATAGATAGATAGATAGATAGATGGATAGATAGATGGATAGATAGAGGGATAAAAGTATAGATATATGGATGGATGGATGGATAAAAGTATAGAGATGTGGATGGATGGATGGAGGAATGGAGAGATGGATGGATGGATGGATGGATGGATGGAGAGATGGATGGAGAGATAGATAGATAGATGGATGGATAGATAAAAGGATAGATAGATGGATGGATGGAGAGATGGATGGATGGATGGAGAGATGGATGGATAAAAGTATATATAGATAGATGGATGGATGGATAGAGAGATGGATGGATAAAAGTATAGATAGATAGATGGATGGATGGATGGAGAGATGGATGAATGGATGGATGGAGAGATCTATTTCCGATATTTGTGCCTTCCGATCAGCCATCTCTCTTGGAATAGGGGGACAATTTTTCACAAATCCTGTTACTCCCTAACCCTGCCTGTACTGCAATCTATTTTTTTTTAAAACTACCCAAAATGCATACCCGTCAACCTCCATGGCTCAATGCCCTTACAAACCGTCGTATTTTCCCTTACAAAATAATCTTACACCATATTTTTTTTTCAAATGTGTTTATTTATTGTCGTTTAACATGTTATATTGTACATGTGTTTCCTTTCACTACACAACTACCACGAAATGATGCATGATGGGAAATCCCCAGGCAGTAGACGCATGCTCACAGTAGCATCAAACCGCTCGCTTCGTTTTGCAATGAAAAAAACAATACCGAGATAGAGGCTTCCGCGGCGAACTCGTTTGGCTTGACTGATTTGCCGTTTGGTGATAGAAGGTGTATACCCGATGGTACCCATAATTGCGTTTTTCTGTACAGATTTTCTCGTACGTCGTACACGTCTTAAAATGCATAATAAACGTACTTTGTACGGCAAAAACTTACAGGTTGACAGGTATGCAAAATGTGTTTAAACTTATGAACAGGGTTGGGTAGGGTTACTTTAACTGGATTACTTTCAATTACTTTTGGATTACTCCAATACCAAATATGCTCATAAAAGACAAAAGAAACTAAATATGAATAAAATGACATTTTGTGCAGGCTTGGGGAGTAACGGAATACATGGAACGGCAAAAAGCTGTTTTGTTTCTGTAGCATTTTATGTTCGTTTTGCCGGAGATCAAAAAGATCAAAGCCAGGAGAGAAAGCCTACCACGTGTTGTGAGTCATCATTTTATTCATATTGAGTTTCTTTTGTCTTTTATTAGCATATTTGCTATTGGAGTAATCCAAAAGTTGTTGAAAGTAATCAAGTTAAAGTAACCCTACCCAACCCTGGCAACGATACACACTTCCTGTTATAGCACAATGACTCCATGTCCTTAATAGCAGGGTTGGGTTGGGTTACTTGAATTGGATTACTTTCAATTACTTTTGGATTACTCCAATACCAAATATGCTAATTAAAGACAAAAGAAACTAAATATGAATAAAATGACTCAATTTTTTGCAGGCTTGGGAGTAACGGAACACATGGAACGGCAAAAAGCTGTTTGGATTTATTTTCATTTTGTTTCCGTCGCATTTAATGTTCGTTTTGCCGGAGATCAAAGAGATCAAAGCCAGGAGAGAAAGCTTACCACGTGTTGTGAGTCATCATTTTATTCGTATTTAGTTTTTTTGTCTTTTATTAGCATATTTGGTATTGGAGTCATCCAAAAGTTATTGAAAGTAATCCAGTTAAAGTAACCCTACCGAACCCTGCTTATGATCTCTTTTTCACCCCCAATTTCATGCTGCCATATATCATTGGCGAGAAGGGCCCTAATGAGTCAGACAACAGAATAATATCCGACCTCCATGACATTTAACATGTGCTTCCTGCCCGCTCAGTGCTAAAAATAATGTGACTGGTGTGAACAATTTAAATGAACTCCTCATTTCTCTTACAGTAGATCTGCAGTACTGCTCATTTTCCTCCCTGCCTATTTTTCTTCGGGTTTCTTCGCCCGGCGTATAAAAAATAGAAACCGTGTTAAAATAGAAAAAATGCTTTGCCGTCTGTTTGCATGTTTTTCCTGTATTTCACACTTGACTTTGAAGTTAATAAGAGGAGATCACAACGCTCCATCTGTGTGCCTGGAAGCTGCCCAGGTGGTGTTCCTATTGTCCATCTCACATGAATACAAAAAGCTGGAGGAGTTTTGAGTGTGTTTGTGTGTGTAATCATTAGTATCTAAAGTACACTAGCCTTTGTCAGTGATTAATTGGTTCTCAACACCAATGTTCCCTCTAAACTGCGTGTGTGTACAATTGCGCACTACCCAGAGCTTGTCCCCGCCCAAGAAAATCTAGCCAATCACAAAAATCAGGGCTCAAAATTGCTAATTGAGAAGCGAATTAAGTCAAAGGTACAGTGCGTGAAGAATACAAGGGTTCCCGTGCGGTATTTTGAAGTCAATGTCGAAGTAGAACGAAGTTGAGAAAAGTCAGTAGAGTTTTTCGAGAACCGGCTTCTTTGGCTCGGCTCACTAAAATGCACCGGCTCTTTTGGGTCCCAAACGGCTCTCTGGGTTGTTTTTGCTTCTTTAATCCCTACATGACCAAATATTATCTAAAATTATGTAGGAAGGGGGGTAATAGAGCAAAAAAAATACCGAAATGAAAAAGTAGTGAAAAGCTGAGAAAAAAAGAAACAAAAGGAAGAGAAAAAAGAAGGAACATTTCAGAAAAAAAGGCCAGAAAAAAAAGAAAAGAAAGAAACAAAGGAAAAAAAGTAAATAGAGAACAAAAAGAAAAAAAGGAACAGCTAGGAAACAATACACACAATGAGATTTTTTAAAGGAATTAAAAAAAAAGAAAATAACAGGGAAAAAGAAAGCTTTTTCAGTATCGATCAATGTTCCCTCTAAGCTGCGTGTGAGCGCAATTGTGCACTACCCAGAGCTTTTCCTGGCACAATAAAATCTAGCCAGCTCACAAAAATCAGGGCTCGAAATTGCTAGTTAAGAAGCGAATTAAGTCAAAGTTATAGTGCACGAAGGTAAAATACAAGGGTTCCCCTGACGTTGTGTTATAAATGTAGTATTTGGAAGTCAAGGTCGAAGTAGAACGAAGTTGAGTAAAGTCAGAAGAGTTTTTCGAGAACCGGCTTCTTCGACTCGGCTCACTAAAAAGTACCGGCTCTTTCGGGTCCCAAACGGCTCTTCGGGTTGTTTTTGCTTCTTTAATCCCTATATGACCAAATATTATGTCAAATTATGCAGGAAGGGGGGAAATATAGCAACAACAAAAGAATACCAAAATGAAAAAGTCGTGAAAAGCTGAGAGAACATGAAACAAAAAGAAGAGAAAAAAGAAGGAAAAATTCTGAGAAAAGCCAGAAAAAAAAAAGAAAATAAATCACTTTTCAGAGGTAAAATGAACAGTGATTGGCTAATGGCAAACAGTGCACAATCATAGTATAAAAACATCATAACGGCACCTTATGAAATACCCTTTGATGGTATCCATCATTGAAAGCAGAATTAACAGAACAGGCAACTTTGCAAATTCATTTGTGTAGTAGAAAAAAAAAAACGTAGAAAAAAAAACTGGAAGATGTTTTTTATAATATTTTAATATGTACTTGCTTCAATATACAGATAAATATTTGAGGGTTATGGTCAATGTTCCCTCTAATTTTACACAGGTTTTGAGCATTCACACAAAGTCGGTGAGCAATACTTGAAACAACAGTGAGCAACAGCAATCCCAAGTGTGGCAACTAAGTCATTAGTTGTACGATACACAACTGTATTTAATCACATTTTTTAGTAGAAGCACAATTTCGGCAACAAGATTGACTTGGTATAATTGGAAATTATGTAAATGCAACACAAACTTTTTCTTCTTTCCCCAGGTTTTTTTCTATTTTTTTTTTAATTCCTTTAAAAAAATCTCATTGTGTTTATTTTTTCCTATCTGTTACTTTTTTCTTTTTGTTCTCTATTTACTTTTTTCCCTTGTTTCTTTCTTTTCTTTTTTTCTGGCTTTTTTTCTGAATTTTTCCTTCTTTTTTTCACTTACTTTTGTTTGTCGGTTGCACGATACACAACTGTATTTAATCACATTTTTTAGTGGAAGTACAATGCTGGCAACAAAATTGACTTGGTATGATTGGAAATTGTTTGAATGCAACACAACATTTTTCTTTTTTTTCCCCTGTTTTTTTCCATTTTATTTTAATTTCTTTAAAAATAATCTCATTGTGTTTATTTTTTCCTACTGTTACTATTTTCTTTTGGTTCGCTATTTACTTTTTTTTCCTTTGTTTCTTACTTTTCTTTTTTTCTGGCTTTTTCCTGGATTTTTCCTTCTTTTTTCTTTTCCTTTCGTTTCTTTTTTCTCAGCTTTTCACTACTTTTTCAATTGGGTATTTTTTTTTATTTTTTTTTTTCTATTTGCCCCACTCCTTCAACTCATTTTGTGCATAATTTTACATAATAGTTGGTCATATAGGGATGAAATAAGCAAAAACAACCCGGAGAGCCGTTTCGGACCCAAAGGAGTTGGTTCCTTTTAGTGAGCCGAGCCGAAAAAGCCGGTTCCGAGCCGAAAAAGCCGGTTCTACTGACTTTACTCAACTTCGTTCTACTTCGACATTGACTTCAAAATACCGCATTTAGAACACAGCGTCAGGGAAACCCGTGTATTTTTACCTTCATGCACTGTAACTTTGACTTAATTCGCTTCTTAATTAGCAATTTCGAGCCCTGATTTTTGTGAGCTGGCTAGATTTTCTTGTGCGGAAAAGCCCTGGGTAGCGCACACACGCAGCTTAGAGGGAACATTGGTTATGGTCTTCCACAGCATTGTCAACCACCGGGGGCGGGTACAAGGACAAGACACAAATGAAGTGGCTGAGACATATATTGTAGCCCTGAACTACAGGCAGTAAGGCCAAATGTCAGAGTGGGATCATTTCCTTTAAGCAATCTGCCTCTGCTGCAATACTACAGGATTCTTATTGATGGATGGCAGCTATCGGAGTTCATTTGTGATTTAATTTCCGAGAACTATGCTTTAGAATTTAAAGAACTGTAGCAAATAGAGTAAGTAAGTGTATATATATACATATAATATATATTAGCGCATGTGCAGCACAGTAATGAGGTCATGAGGTTATGAGATCAAACCTTCGGTGTGGAGTTTGCATGTTCTCCCCGTGCTTGCGTGGGTTTCCTCCGGGCACTCCGGTTTCCTCCCACATTTCAAAAACATGCATGTCAGGTTAATTCTTTTGTAAATCTGTCCTGATGGTGGGGGGAACAGGTACCGATTAGATCAGGGGTGTCAAACTCATTTTACCTCGATAGAACAAACATTCTGTCGGGGGCCGGACTAGAAGATTAAAGAGAAAAAAAAGAGAGATAAAGAAATAAGAGAAAGCGGGAGGGAAAAGGAGAGTGGGCGGGACAAAGAAAGAGAAAGAGGGGGAGAGCGTGAGAAACAAAAGATAAAAAGTCGTGAGAGAGGGGGAAAGAAAGGGAGAGGAATAAAGAAATCCAAAGAGAAATAGAGAAACAGTAGGAGAGAAAAGAGAAAAAAAAAGCATGGAGAGAAAAGGAAAAAAGGAAATTAGCGCAAAATAAGTAAAAAAGACACAGAGAGAGAAAGAGACAAAGAGCAACAAAGGAAGAGAAAAAGAGAGATACGGAGAGTGAAAGAGACGGAGACAGAGAGTGGGAGAAAAGGGGTGGAAAAGAGAGAGAGAGAAAGAGAGAGAGAGAGAGAGAGAAATAAATAAATACAAGTACAGTGTCTTTGTTCGAGCCATCTGGCTTTGGCAACATCAAGTGAACATATTTCAACCTGCAGCTTGTTTTTCTCTTGCGCTTTTCTGGTTGTTGTCTAGCGGGCCGGATTCAATCCCCTAGCGGGCCTGATCTGGCCCGCGGGCCGCCTGTTTGGCACCTGTGGATTAGATGATGTTTAAATGTGTGAACCATTTTAAATAAGCAGCAAAGTAACGCACCTTGTTGTAACCACATTTTTTATATTTTATTAATAACAAATTACAGTATCATTTTTGGGCTACTGCAGTGCAACTTATTTGAAAGCACACACTTAGTTTTCATTCTAGGATAGAGCAAGTACCGGTGGTGAATGAATGAAATGAAATGATCTGCATTTCTATAGCGCTTTTCAAGTCAAGACTTCCCAAAGCGCTTTACAGTGTGCTTCACATTTCCCAATAGCGGCCTTGCAGCCATGTAAGGCGCTCACCTGCTTATTGGGGGTATTAGGGGTTCAGTGTCTTACCCAAGGACACTTCAACATGTAACACGGACGAGCCGGGATTCGCCCCATGAATACACTATCACTTCAAACAACAGACCACAACATTGTTACAGTGCTGGGAGAGTCGATGGGCAAACTGCTGCAATGGATCACGCTAATAAAGTGTCCTGCCCATTACGAAAAGCCACACAAGACAGCATTAGGAATCTGCTTTTAATAAACGCTCTCAAGTGTTTCAAGCATCCTCTCGAGCAATGTTCCCTGTCATTTTCCTCACGGGTCTGAGCCTTCACACAAAGTCGGTGAGCAACGCTTGAAACAGCAGTGAGCAACAGTAATCCCAAGTGTGGCAACTAATCCATGATCAAACATGTCCAAAACTCGACATCACGTTACATTTTGCTGAGTTTCCTGGCAATGCAAAAAAATGTTTTCACTTTTGAATGAATTGACTCATGTATTATTGCAAAAGTTGTACGGCCTACAAATGTCATTTGTTATTACAATTCTTTCAGAAGATTTGCATTTCTTTTTATTTCCTGATATATTTTGTCGCAAAATATTAACATTTTGGGGGGATTATTTAGTCGGTTGTAAGATACAAAACTGTATTTAATCACATTTTTGAGTGGAAGTACAATGTTGGCAACAAGAAAGAAATTTTTCGAATGCAACACAAACTTTTTCTTCTTTTTCCGTTTTTTTTCTATTTTTTTTTTTAATTCCTTGAAAAAATATCTCATTGTGTTTATTTTTTCCTAGCTGTTACTTTTTTCTTTTTGTTCTCTATTAACTTTTTTTTCCTTTGTTTGTTTCTTTTCTTTTTTTCTGGCTTTTTTCTGAATTTTTCCTTCTTTTTTTCTCTTCCGTTTGTTCCTTTTTTCCTCAGCTTTTCACTACTGTTTCATTGTTGGTATTTTTTTCTTTTTTGCTCTATTTCCCCCTTTCCTGCATACATTTACATAATATTTGGTCATATAGGGATGAAAGAAGCAAAAACAACCTGAAGAGCCGTTTAGGACCCGAAAGAGCCGGTTCCTTTTAGTGAGCCGAGCCGAAGAAGCCGGTTCTCAAAAAACTCTACTGACTTTACTCGACTTCGTTCTACTTTGACCTTGACTTCCAAATACCGCATTTAGAACACAGCGTCAGGGGAACCCTTGTATTTTTACCTTCATACACTGTACCTTTGACTTCATTCGCTTCTTAATTCGCAATTTCGAGCCCTGATTTTTGTGAGCCGGCTAGATTTTCCGGGTAGTGCGCAGTTGCACACACACATTGCTCTCGAGTAGCTGCATCTTTACAGTCGGCAGATTGTCGTCAGATTCCATCTGCTGGCTGCCATAGAAACTGGGGAGACTGGTATTAGAGTGACAGCTCCAAATTAAACTCATTTTTTTCAACAGTTGCTGCTTCCTGACTCAATAGATGGAATTTTTCATCTCAAGCTTGTTTTTGTCTTATTGCAGTGCCAACAATATGCCTAAACAAGTGGAGGTGAGGATGCACGAGAGTCACCTGGAGCCCATCGAGGCCCGGCCTCAGTCTAAGTGTGCCAAAATCTGCTCCAAGCTCTTCAAGAATCTCCTGCTCACGCTCACCGTCCTTGGTCAGTACTCGGTTTGCTACATGAAATAGAAGCAGTCGTCTGCAAGGTTTGGACCAGGGGTGGGCATTTTTTGTGAGTCACGGGCAGGGTTGGGTAGGGTTACTTTAACTTCAGCTCATCTCATCCCATTAGCTGCACCGTTTATCCTCAGTAGGGTCACGGGGGTGCTGGAGCCCATCCCAGCAATCATCGGGCAGTGGGCAGGGGACACCCCGAACTGGTTGCCAGCCGATCGCAGGGCACACGGGGACAGACAACTCACTTGATCATTCGCACCTAGGGACAATTTGAACCGACAATTAAGGGGACACCCTGAACTGGTTGCCAGCCAATCGCAGGGCACACGGGGACAGACAACTCACTCGCTCATTCGCACCTAGGGACAATTTGAACCGACAATTAAGGGGACACCCTGAACTGGTTGCCAGCCAATCACAGGGCACACGGGGACAGACAACTCACTCGCTCATTCGCACCTAGGGACAATTTGAACCGACAATTAAGGGGACATCCTGAACTGGTTGCCAGCCAATCGCAGGGCACACGGGGCCAGACAACTCACTCGCTCATTCGCACCTAGGGACGATTTGAACCGGCCAATTCAGGGGACACCCTGAACTGGTTGCCAGCCAATCGCAGGGCACACGGGGACAGACAACTCACTCGCTCATTCGCACCTAGGGACAATTTGAACCGACAATTAAGGGGACACCCTGAACTGGTTGCCAGCCAATCACAGGGCACACGGGGACAGACAACTCACTCGCTCATTCGCACCTAGGGACAATTTGGACCGGCCGATTCACCTGAAATGCATGTCTTTGGAATGTGGGAGGAAACCGGAGTGCCCGGAGGAAACCCACGCAAGCACGGGGAGAACATACAAACTCCGCACAGGCTGGATTTGAACCCACGCAGGAGGTTCCCAAGACATGAACTGTGCCGCACATGCGCTAAACACTGCCCCGCCGTGCTGCCTGTTACCTAACTTGATTACTTTCAATGACTTTTGGATTACTTCAATACCAAATATGCTCATAAAAGACAAAATAAACTAAATATGAATAAAATGATGACTCACAACAGGTGGTAAGCTTTCTCTCCTGGCTTTGATCTCTTTGATCTCCGGCAAAACTAACATTAAATGCGACAGAAACAAAATGAAAATCAATCCAAACATCATTTTTACCATTCCATGTATTCGGTTACTCCCCAAGCCTGCACATAATTTATTAATTTTATTCATATTGAGTTTCTTTTGTCTTTTATTAGCATATTTGGAATTGGAGTAATCCAAAAGTAATTGAAAGTAATCCAGTTAAAGTAACCCTACCCAACCCTGATCACGGGCCGCATTGGATTAAAAGGAAAGAAAAAACAATGTTTTGTTTTTTGTATCTAGTTTCGAATATTATACCTCGGCCATTTTATTAATTTTATGACATTTGATTAATACTTTGATCATAAAACAAATACACAATAAAAAATAAAATGAGAAAGTACAGAAAAATACAGCCAGGTATTTGAATGTCGGCCTTGAGGAAAGAGTGTCAAGAACCAGGGCAGGAAACAGGATCGAGAACCCAATAGCGTAACGTACTCACAATTTATTAGAGAGAGGAGGAATGCACGCACACTTGATCCGGGCATCGATGGTCGCAGAAGTGGATTGAAATCGGAACAAAAGAGTTGTCGAAATCAAACAGATCAGGCAAAAAATAAAACAGGATCAAACACCGGCAGATTCACAGACTAGGAATTTCACACAGAGTTTAACGGGAGTCTTGCAGGCGCTCTGACAACTAACGGCTCAAAGGACCGCGGTTAAGTACTCCCAAGGAGCAATCAGTCAACGCGTCTCAGCCGGTGTCCATGGGCGGGGCCAAGTAGGCGCCGTGGCAACCGCGACAGAACCCGGCACCCCCTGGCTGGGACCAAATGGGCGCCATGACAACCGTGACAAAGAGAAATGTTTGTAGGTTTTTTTGGTATATATTATAATAATTACCGTATTTTCCGCACTATAAGGCGCACCTAAAAGCCTTTATTTTTTTCAAAAGCTGACCATGCGCCTTATAATACAGTGCGCCTTATATATGGCTCAATACTAAGTCGCAAAGTCTTGCAACTAATCCAAGCAGCCGCCGACTAGATTTTCCCCCAAACGCAGTGCATGCTGGGATTTATATACCGGCGTTTCATTGGCTAACCAATGTGTTAATCATCATTCGAATCGATCACTATTGGCTAAAGTTATTCGGAGGTAAAGGGGGCGGATCCTTTTTATCATTTACAGGCCCGCATAGGCTAAAGGGGCAAAACAAAGCCTGCAATTGGCCGAAAAAGATGTGTCAATCATCAGTTGAATCGATCACTATTGGCTAAAGTTATTCGGAGGTCAAGGGGCGGATCCTTTTTATCATTTACAGGCTGGCATTGGCTGAAGCGGCAAAACAAAGCCTGCAATTGGCCGAAAAAGATGAATGTGAATAGCATTTTAGGTCGAACTACGGCATAGAGGAAACAGTGTTTTACTATTCTGTACTGTATTTGTAAATATTTTACTCTCCTGGATTTACTACACTCACGGATATAAGAGGACCATGGTTGCACATTATTATTGAACACAACGACTTCGGTGAGCTACTCCGGCTATATATTTTCCCAGTATCTTATTTCAGACTGAACTCGATGTTTCTGTGATTAGTGGTGCAGATAATGGCTGGAATGGAGTGTCTATTTTTAAATTCAACTCAATTCCAAGTGTTTATTGTCATATGCACAGTAAAGTTGCGAGCGAAAAAGAAAATAGAAACTAAGGAATGGTTGGCATTTCTTGAATCCCAAGACTTTAACCTTCCGAATGATGGAACGATGCATTTGAGTGACATCGTACGGACACCGCATCCGCACGTGTCTACGACACGTATTTGCGTCTTTGCAAGCTTTGGGAATGTTAAGGGGGTAAGAAGTTGGACTGAACTATCTGACTGTTTTGTCGACGTTCCCATTGTAGCGCCTTATAATCCGGTGCGCCTTATCTATGGAATATATAGGACCAAAAACTATTTTTTTGGGGTGCGCCCTATAACCCGGTGCGCCTTATAGTGCGGAAAATACGGTAATCTGTGTGTATTTATTGCTTTCAACACAAAAGATATTCCCAAGCACCACCCTGGTCCAGTTAGAACGGTGGCCGGCAACCCAAAATGGTAAAAGAGCCACAAAATATTAAAAGCCTTATAATGAATGCAACAGATACCGTATAGAATAGAATAGAATAGAATAGAATAGAATAGAATAGAATAGAATAGAATAGAATAGAATACACCTTTATTGTCATTGTTACAACATGTTTTGAATATATTGTGACAACGAAATTGGACGTGGCACTCCAGGTCCACGTTTTACAGTGAGGGTAAAGAAAACGAAGAAGATAAAGGAACAAAGAAGATGTTTGTACTGTCCTTGTTGCAGGCTTTGTTTTCCTCCGGAGTGGGGTGCATGAGGGGGTGAGGGACAGACAGAGATGGCTGGATCCAACTAGATGTTTGATCTTACTGTACACACGGTCCAGTGTTTTTTTCCCTAATTGCTCAGTCCAGTTGGACTAAACTATCTGACTGTTTTGTCCACGCTCCCATTGTAGCGCCTTATCATCCGGTGCGCCTTATGTATGTCAAATATAGGACCAAAAACTATTTTTTCGGGGTGCGCTCTATAACCCGGTGCACCTTATAGTGCGGGAAATACGGTATTTTAAACATTTTCATTTGGCGGGCAAGATTAGAAAGCCCAAGGGCCGTATTTTGCCTACCCCTGGTTCGGACAGTAGGATGACTTGCTGCCGTGACCTTTAATCCATCCTCACTACCTGTTGCAATTATAACCCAGTCAACCACACGAGCTCTGGCTGTGCATAACAACTATTGCCATCACCAAGGATCGCTGCAACTGAGATTTGTCTTGACACAAGGAAAGGGCATCCATGCAAGAATTTGAGGCCTGGAGCCACTCATGACATTTGCATTACTGCGTCTGACATGCTTTTTGCATGTATGCAAAATGGAGGCTTGCATCATGTGATTATTTGTGAATATTAAGTGCATTTGAAGTTCCATGACACCTGGTTGCGCAGGTAGGAGTAAAACATCCTTAATAATGACAGTTACCCTTACATACCTGTCGAGCTCCAGGGCTCCATGCCCATACAAAATACAAAATAATCATACACCAGGGGTGTCAAACTCATTTGAACTCTGGGGCCACACCATAGAACAAACATTCTGTCGGGGGCCGGACTAGTAGATGAAAGAGAAACAAAAAGAGAGATAAAGAAATAAGAGAAAGAGGGAGGGAAAAGGAGAGAGGGCGGGACAAAGAAAGAAAAAGAGAGAGAGAGAGGGAGAAACAAAAGTAATAAAAAGTCGTGAGAGAGGGGGAAAAGAAAGGGAGAGGAAGAAAGAAATCCAAAGAGAAATAGAGAGACAGAAGGAGAGAAAAGGGAAAAGAAAGCACAAAGGGTAGGAAGAGAGAAAGAGAAAAGGAAAAAAGGAAGTGAGAGCAAAAGAAGTTAAAAGACAGAGAGAGAAAGAGACAAAGAGCAACAAAAGAAGAAAAAAAGAGACACAGAGAGTGAAAGAGACAGAGAGTGTGAGAAACAAAAGATAAAAAGTCATGAAAGAGGGGGGAAAAGAAAGGGAGAGGAAGAAAGAAATCCAAAAAGTAATAGAAAGACAGAAGGAGAGAAAAGAAAGCGCAAAGAGTATGAAGAGAGAAAGAGAAAAGGACAAAAAGAAGTTAGAGTAAAATAGGTTAAAAGACACACAGAGAGAAAGAGACAAAGAGCAACAAAGGAAGAGAAAAAGAGAGAGAGTGGGAGAAAAGAGGTGGAAAAGAGAGAGAGAGAAAGAAATACAAGTACAGTGTCTTTGTTCGAGGCAACATCAAGTTGACATATTTCAACCTGCCGCTTGTTTTTCTCTTGCGCTTCTCTGAGTGTTGTCTGGCGGGCCGGATTCAATCCCTTAGCGGGCCTGATCTGGCCCGCCTGCCGCCTCTTTGACACCTGTGTCATACACCATATTTTTCAAACATGTTTATTTATGTAGTTTAACATGTTATATCGTACATGTTTTTCCTTATACAGTAATCCCGCGGTTATCACGGTTAATAGGGACCAAAACCACCCGCGAAAAGTAAAAATACGCGAAGTAGCGAGGCCCGTTCAAAAATGCTTAAAAAAAAATGTATATAACAATAATAATATATATCTCATCTCATCTCAGTAGCTACACCGCTTATCCTCAGTAGGGTCGCGGGGGTGCTGGAGCCCATCCCAGCAATCATCGGGCAGTGGGCAGGGGACACCCTGAACTGGTTGCCAGCCAATCGCAGGGCACACAGGGACAGACAACTCGCTAGCTCATTCACACCTAGGGACAATTTGGACCGGCCAATTCAGGGGACACCCTGAACTGGTTGCTAGCCAATCGCAGGGCACACAGGGACAGACAACTCATTCGCTCATTCACACCTATGGACAATTTGGACCGGCCAATTCACCTGAAATGCATGTTTTTTTGGAACGTGTGAGGAAACCGGAGTGCCCGGAGGAAACCCACGCAAGCACGGGGAGAACATACAAACTCCGCACAGGAAGTCTGGAGCTGGATTTGAACCCACGACATGAACTGTGCTGCACAAGCGCTAACCACTGCGCCGCCGTGCCATTAAAACCAACCATTGAAAAAAACCACAAAAAAAAAAAAATACATTTTTAAAATTAGTTGATTTGATTATTATTGTTTTTTAGACCCGGGTAATGGGGACCAAAACCACCCGCGAAAAGTAAAAATCTGCGAAGTAGCGACGCCTCTTCGAAAATGCTTTAAAAAAAAATATATATAACAATAATAATATATTTTTTTTAATTATTATTTCATTTTATTATTATTACTTTTTAGACCCGCGAAGCTCTGAACTTTCTTAACTTACAACATAATCATTCGTAATATAATGCATCAAAGCAAATGAGCCGTTGGAGAGCCGGCTCTCTTTAACGAGTTGAGCCGAAAAAGCCGGTTCCCTAAAAAGAGACTTCCTTTCACTACACAACTACCACGGAATGATGCATGATGGGAAATCCCCAGGCAGCAGACACATGCTCACAGTAGCATTAACATAATAATAATAATAATAATAATAATTTCCTTGTATTGTCATTCTGTGTAACAATGTACACAGAACGAAATGTCGATTGCACCTGACCCGTTGTAGCGAGCCGATGCAGCCGCAGCCAACAGAGGGCGCCGCCGACCACTTTTTAAGTCTTAGGAATGACTCGGCCGGGGCGCGAACCACCGACCTCCCAGTCTCAAAGCGGGCGCCATGTTATATTGTACATGTGTTTCGTGATATCATAGATATTGTTAATGAACATTTTGTTGTGAGCTACTGAGTTGCTCGACATGAAAGAAGTTTATTATAAAAAAAGTTCAAAAATGAAGTTGTTTGGACGTTCACTGTAGAAGGAAAAAATACATGCAAATAGAATTAAGTCGAATAATACATTTTCTTATTCAAATTAATAATTCATTTTCTGGAATAAATGATTGTTGGTAATATACTGATTAAAGGGATAACCACACACCTGTCTTTTTTCATTTTCTCCTTTTATACTTCCGTTTTTTCTTAACTTCTTTATACAACATCATAATTCATAATATAATGCACCAAAACAAGTGAGTCGTTTGAGAGCCGGCTCTCTTTAACGAGTTGAGCCGAAAAAGGCGGTTCACTAAAAAGAGACGGACTTCCTTTCACTACACAACTACCACGGAATGATGCATGATGGGAAATCCCCAGGTGGCAGACCTATGCGCACAGGAACATCAAACCGCTCGCTTCGTTTGCAACAAAAAAAACGATACGGAGATAGAGGCTACCGCGGCGAACTCGTTTGACTTGACTGATTTGCCGTTTCGGGATAGTCGGTGTATAGCGGATGGTACCCCTAATTGACAAATTTGCGTTTTCCCGTACAGATTTTCTTATACGTCGTACACGTCTTAAAATGCATAATAAACATACTTTGTACGGCAAAAACATACAGGTTGAACGTTATGCCCTTATTAAGTGATATTAACCCTTAAAAACACAACACCTATTTACTCACAGACTATGCAGATTCAAAAGAAAGATAATTGGTGAAAAAATCTCATTGTGTTTATTTTTTCCCAGCTGTTACTTTTTTCTTTTTGTTCTCTATTTACTTTTTTTCCTTTGTTTCATTCTTTTCTTTTTTTCTGTCTTTTTTCTGAAATTTCCCTTCTTTTTTCTCTACCTTTTGTTTCTTTTTTTCTCAGCTTTTCACTACTTTTTCATATTGGTATTTTTTTCTTTTTTGTTCTATTGCCACCCCTTCCTTTAAGTCATTTTGTGCATAATTTCACATAATATTTGGTCGTGTAGGGATTAAAGAAGCAAAAACAACCCGAAGAGCCGTTTAGGACCCGAAAGAGCCGGTTCCTTTGAGTGAGCCGAGCTGAAGAAGCCGGTTCTCGAAAAACTCTACTGACTTTACTCAATTTCATTCTACTTCGACATTGACTTCAAAATACCGCATTTAGAACACAGCGTCAGGGGAACCCTTGTTTTTTTACCTTCATGCACTGTAACTTTGACTTAATTAGCTTCCTAATTAGCAATTTCGAGCCCTGATTTTTGTGAGCCGGCTAGATTTTCTTGTGCGCGGAAAAGCTCTGGGTAGTGCGCAGTTGCGCACGCACGCAGCTTTGAGGGAACATTGCTGATATGTAAACAGCGGGCTTCTTGATTAGATTAATGTTTACATGCTACGGTCCTCAGCCATACACAACCAATAAATACATGTTTGGAGACCGGTGATACCAACTTGGACCACCAGGGGACGCTAGCCCCCTTGACTTGTCTGAAGTTGGCTGCTTCCTGGTTGAGTGGCCAGGAAAAATCACTTACTTTTTTTGTTTGTTTACTTGATTTTGCTTGGATGACATTCATAGTTACTATCTTTGCATAAGACAGGGGATGGGCCAGGCCAAGAGGAAAAGAATGATTGATTTTTATTTTTGTATTTGCGGAAACAATGAATCTAATACCTCTGCAATCAAAGATAAAAAAGAAGGGACATCCATCTATCTATCTATCTATCTATCTATCTATCTATCTATCTATCTATCTATCTATCTATCTATCTATCTAGACATCTATCTTTCCCTTTCTCTATCTATCTATCTCCCCCTTTCTCTATCTATCTATCTATCTATCTAGACATCTATCTATCTATCTATCTATCTATCTATCTATCTATCTATCTATCTATCTATCTATCTATCTATCTATCTATCTATCTATCTATCCATCTATCTATCTATCTATCTATCTATCTATCTATCTATCTATCTATCTATCTATCTATCTATCTATCTATCTATCTATCTATCTATCCATCTATCTAGACATCTATCTAGACATCTATCTATCTACAATTTATATTTGTTATGAATTCGAATGAAACTTTAATAGTGCTCTGAAACCTTTTACAGTAAATGAAATAGAATTTCAACACAACTAACATGACTAATGAACAGTAGAAAGTCAAATTTCAAAATAAATTCAAACATTAAACTGGGAAATAAGAAAAAGAAAAGAAAGAAACAAAGGAAAAAAGGTAAATAGAGAACAAAAAGAAAAAAGTAACAGCTAACCCTAACCAAAAGAGCTGAAAAAAAAGAAACAAAAGGAAGAGAAAAAAGAAGGAAAATTTCATAAAAAAGCAAGAAAAAAAGAAAAGAAGGAAACAAAAGAAAAAAAGTAAATAGTGAACAAAAAGAAAAAAGTAACAGCTGGGAAAAAATAAACACAATGAGATTTTTTTTAAAGGAATTTTTAAAAAATAGAAAAAAACAGGGAAAAAGAAGAAAAAGTTTGTGTTGCATTCAAATAACTTCCCATGATACCAAGTCAATATTGTTGCCAATATTGTACTTCCACTCAAAAATGTGATTAAATACAGTTCTGTATCGTGCACCCGACTCAATAAGCCCCCAAAAATGTTGGTATTATGGGACAAAAGATACCAGAAATGGAAATCTAGTGACGTTTGTAGGCCGTACAACCTTTGCAATAGTAAATGAGTCATTTCATTCAAAAGTGAAAAATAATTTTGCATTGCCGGAAACTCAGCAAAATGTAAGTTAATGTCAAGTTTTGGACATGATTGATAATGGATTAGTTGCCACAATGGGGATTTCTGTTGCTCACTGCTGTTTCAAGCGTTGCTCATCGACTTTGTGTGAACGCTCAGACCCGTAAGGAAAATGACAGGGAACATTGAATTACACACATGAAGGTCTGTAATATAGGGGGTGTTACCAAGGTAACCACGTCACGTACGTTACGTTCTTTTCCTGGCCAGCCCGTCACTTTGGCCTGCAAATGGCTGCCATCAATGTTCTTTTTTTAACTCTAGCCTGTCAGCCAGATTTTTGCAGCATGCATTGTGCGCTCATCAGTGCTCGTCACTCTCTGAGTGACGGAATGATGTGTGCAGTTTGTTCTTCACGGAGGAAATTACAGTGGCACAATTCGTTTCAAGATTGTCCTCGAAGCTCTAATTCACAGGTGTCAAACAGGCGGCCCGCGGGCCGGATCAGGCCCGCTAAGGGATTGAATCCAGCCCGCGAGACAATGCTGAAGGAAGCGCAAGAGAAAAACGAGCTGCAGTGAGAAATATGTCCACTTGATTTCGCCAAAGCCAGGCGCCTCTCACAGTGACAGTGTACTGTATTTCTTTCTTTCTTTCTCTCTCTTTCTCCCCCCTCTCTCTCTCTCTTCCTCCATTTTTCTCTCACTTTCTATCCCTCTCCCCTCTACTCTGTCTCTCTTTTTCTTTCTTTGTTCCTTTTTGTCTCGTTCTCTACCTGTGTCTTTTTACCTTCTTTTGCTCTCTCTTCCATTTTTCCTTTTCTTTGTAATCTCTCTCTCTCTCTTGTGTCCCCTTCCTCTTTCTCCCCTTCTCTCTTTCATTACTTTCCTCTTTCTCTCTCTCTATTTCCATTTGGATTTCTTTTTCTTTCTTTCTCCCTCTCTCACTATTTGTCTTTTTATCTCTTTTGTTTCTTACATTCTCTCTCTCTTACTCTCTTTTATCTCTCTTTCTTTCTCTCTTGCTTTGTCCCACCCTGTCTCTTTTTCTCTCCCTCTTTCTCTCTTTTTCTTTTTCCTCAATCTACTAGTCTTTCTTTCTTTGTTTCTTTCTTTCTCTCCATTGTTACTTTTCATTCCTTTTTTCTTTCTTTCTTTCTTTCTTTCTTTGATTCTTTCCTTCTCCCCATCTTTCCTTTTCATTCTTCCTTTTTTCTTTTTTTTGTTATTTCATTCTTTCTTTCCCCCATATTTCCTTTTCATTCTTCTTTTATTCTTTTTTACTTTCTTTCCGTCCATCTCTCCATTCCATTCTTCCATCCTCATTGGTCTGGCCCCCGACAGAATGTTTGTTCTATCGTGTGGCCCCCGAGTTAAAATGAGTTTGACACCCCTGCTCTAATTGATCGTAACGTGAGAATTTTCCCGATATGCGATTATGATTTCAAAAGAATCGGTCCACTCACTCCAGTAGGAATGAAATCATTTGAATGCCTTTTGTAACATTTAGACATCATCTGAGCGCTGTGCTAGCAAAAAAAAATCCAAATGGAGAGAGCATAAAACATACCTGTCGCCTTACAAAGTCTTGTATTTTCCCTTAAAAATACAAGATAATCTAACACCATATTTTTTTTCCGATGTGTTTATTTACCTAGTTTAACATCTCATCTCATTAGCTGTACTGCTTATCCTCAGTAGGGTCGCGGGGGTGCTGGAGCCCATCCCAGCAATCATCGGGCAGTGGGCAGGGGACACCCTGAACTGGTTGCCAGCCAATCCCAGGGCACACGGGGACAGACAACTCGCTCGCTCATTCACACCCAGGGACAATTTGGACCGGCCAATTCAGGGGACACCCTGAACTGGTTGCTAGCCAATTGCAGGGCACACGGACAGACAACTCGCTCGCTCATTCACACCTAGGGACAATTTGGACCGGCCAATCCACCTGAAAAGCATGTCTTTGGAATGTGGGAGGAAACCCACGCAAGCACGGGGAGAACATACAAACTCCGCACAGGAAGTCCGGTAGCTGGATTTGAACCCACACAGGAGGTTCCCAAGACCTTAGAACTGTACCGCACACGCGCTAACCATTGCGCCGCCGTGCTGCCCCGTAGTTTAACATGTTTATGCTTAAAAACGCGTGGAGTCTTTTTTAAGATTTTGCATCCAAGCATTAACACTAGTGACAAAGAGCGCCCTCTTCTGGGACGCTTTGTTAGGGTTACTGTTTGCTAACATGAAGCTCACAACTGGATCTTTGGCATGCTGACTGTAAACTTTGCCTCACCTCTATTGGCTAGTGCCGTTAAAATTTGCCTCTTATCGACCGGCGCTGTTAAAACCCGAACAGTGACGATTCTGGATGTCCAAATGCTTCATCACTCAAATAACAAAAAGGAATTATAGATCCCTGAAACAAAAATGCAATGTCTGGTGATTACACCATTAGATTTTGGTTAATCTTGCAGCCTTATTTTATCATACCTGTCAAGCTGTACGAAGTATGTTTATGATGCATTTTAAGACGTGTACGACGTACGAAAAAATCTGGACGTAAAAACGCAAATTTATCAATGTTGGGTACCATACACGTCTATCACCAAACGGCAAATCAATCAAGTCAAACCAGTTCGCCGCAGTAGCCTCTATCTCTGTATCGTTTTTTTTTTGTTGCAAACAAAGCGAGCCGTTTAATGTAGTGAAAGGAGGTCCATCTCTTTTTTTAGAGAATCGGCTTTTTCGGCTCAACTCATTAAAGAGAGCCGGCTCTCAAACGGCTCACTTGCTTTGATGCATTATATTATGAACTAGACAATTCCCGCGGCAATTGTAAGAGTTGCGATTGATCTGGAAGATGATCCTGGCATGTACATATAACCTCGGTTGTTAGCATTATGAGTTAGCATAAAGTTTTTAACTCAGAGAGATGTTTCTGTCATTTTTTACTTGGTTCTGTGGGGGGACTCCGCCCCCCCACACCCCCCCCCCCAGTACTGGCAAGTTCATTTGAGATGGGCCCACAACCGTTAGCAACAAGGATATGCCTTGTGGAGGTCTAAAAAACACATTCATGGTAATGACGTAGTAATAACACTGTTATTACATGTTAGCATCAGTTTCTAGCATGTCTCATTAGCATAACTCATCAACATGAGGCCATTAGCATAATTTGTAAATATGAAGTCGTTAAAATATTGCCATTACCAAAATTGATATGACATGATGCTATTATCCATCCATCCATCAATCCATTCGTTTTTCCATCCATCTATCCATCCATTTCACGAAGCGATTCTAGCAGAAAATGTGTTGGGGTCTGCAAAAGATCTGAGAGTTTTAGACTTGTTTTCTTCATTTGAAATTCGGAAACGAGGTCGGCAACAGGAGGCAGGCAGGTAACGGGGCAAAACAGATCGGATAATGTGCAGGCAGAACGGGGCAGAGTCAGGTCCGGAAACAGGTTGGCAACGAGGATCAGGCAGAGAACAGCAGGGCAGGAACAGAGTCTGACGTAAGGGCTTACTGAGCTGGAGGCAACAGTTCGCATAACGATCTGACAGGGATCTGTTGAAAGCCGGGGGTTTAAAAGAAGTACTTCAGCCAATCAGCTCACAGGGCTGTTGGCGCCAATTGAGCAGTCGCAGGTGCTCTGAATCGGCAATCATGACACGTAGATTGCTAGTATTGTCATGGTATTCAAATAGGTGCCGGTTTTATGTTTGTATGGTTTATTAGCGCTCAAAGAGGAATTGCAACCATTCATATGGGGAGCAATGTTTACAGTACTTTTTATCCTGTATTGGTTTGCACACGCAAACTGGAACACTCATCTGCTGGTCGTAAACTGTAACAAGCAGTGAGCGGTGTCTAGTGGTAACAACTGGAAATGCTTGAGTCCGTTGTTGTCATGGTTGCCATGGCGCTCAATTGGTCTTCGCCGTGTGGCGCCATGTTCTGTCACGGTTGCCACAGCGCCCAATTGGCCACGCCCACTGACACCAGCTGAAATGCATTGACAGATTGTTGCCGGGCGACTTAAATGGGGTCTCACGAGTTGCCTGGTTGTCAGAGCGTCTCCTGTGTGAAATGCCTAGTTCCGTGAATTTTCCTGTGTTTGATTCAGTTTTTTTTGGGGGGCCTAATCTGTTTGTATTTGACAACTTTTCTTGTTCGGATTTGAATCCACTTCCGCGACCATCGATCCCCGGATCGAGTGTGCGCGCATTCCTCCTCTCCCTAATAAACTGTGAGTACGTTACGCGATTGGGTTCTCCTTTCCTGTTTCCTGTCCTGGTTCCTGACAGTTGTAAGATTTTTCTTCCAAATAAAAATTCTTGTGTTTAGAGGCGCTTGTATAAAAAGGTACCACTGTATTCTAAATGTTAAAATGTTTTTGTTTGTTTTCTACTCTACAGGTGTGATCTTGGGAGCAGTGTCAGGAATGCTGCTTCGTGTTGCTTCGCCGATTCACCCAGACATAGTCATGGTCATCGCCTTCCCTGGAGATATCCTCATGAGGATGCTGAAGATGTTGATCCTGCCTCTCATTATCTCCAG